>NC_051389.1:48019825-48022325 GCF_015228065.2 Penaeus monodon
CAGATATCAACGCACTTGTTTCTTCCCTTGTCATCTCCGCTTCCTTTTCTTTGTGGCCCGTCTCTCTCTCTCTCTCTCTCTCTCTCTCTCTCTCTCTCTCTCTCTCCTCTCTCTCTCTCTCCTCTCTCTCTCTCTCTCTCTCTCTCTCTCTCTCTCTCTCTCTCTCTCTCTCTCTCTCTCTCTCTCTCTGTTCTTTTTATTCCTATATTTTTTCCTTTCTCCACCTTTGTGTCCTCCTGCATCCCTCCCTCCCTCCCTCTCTATCCACCATTCGTATTTTATGCAGTTTATTTTTATTTTCTTTAGTTATTCCTGTTTTTAAGTTGGGAGAGGTGGGTGAGGAGTTGGTGAGGGGGGGGGGGAGTAGAGTGCGTTGGAGATGGCGTTGAGTGTGGTAGGGATTGCAGGGCGGGACTGAGGATGCGAGATGCCGGGTTCAGAAAATCCCTTGAGGTGCCACATTTCCCTTGCTTCTTTTTCTTCGTCTTCTCTGGCTGTCCGTCTGTTGCTCTTTATCTTTCTCTTTCTCTCCTTTTCTCTCTCGGTTTCTGTCTCTTTCTCTTTTTCTATCTCTTTCTCTTTCTCTCTCTCTCTCTCTCTAGTCTTCTTCCTCATCCCAACATTGCCTCTTCTCACCTCTCCCTTTTCCTCTTCATCTTCGTCTCTCACTCCCTCCCTTCCTCGCCCTCCCTTTTCCTCTTCATCTTTGTCTTCCGCTCCCTTCCTCCCTCCCTCCCTCCCTCCCTCCCTCCCTTGAGATACGGTTGTGAACATCGGAAAGGGGTTAGGGACCGAAACTACATGGCCTTGTTGTTTGTGTGTTGGCGGGATTTTATGTTTACGTTCTAACAAGGAGGAAGAGCTGTGGATGAGCAGCCTCCCCCCTTCCCCCCCCCCCTCTTCCTTCCCTCGTTTCATGTCTTCCTCTTCAGTCACCCGGAATTGCTACTTCACTTTTTTCCTCCCTTTGGGAAAGTCTCTCTTTTATATATTTGTTCGTACTCTCCTTGCCGCTCCCTTCCAAGGGTCGTGGCCTTGAAAAGTGTCCCACCTTTTCCCACCCTTTCCTCTTCTCCACGCTGGCGTCCTTCTCTCTGCTGACATCTTGCCAGCGTTCTCCTCGCCGACAGCACGTCTTTTCCAGACGGTCATCTCTTCACTGATGTCTTTGTCCCGCATCTTCTTACTGCTGACGTCCTCTGAGCTGAGCTCCTTCTCTCCGCCGAAGTCCTTTCAATTAACGTCTGCTCCCTGACATCCTTCTTGTCCTCTGTGTGACGTCTCCATCGAAATCCTTCTTGCCGTCGAAATCCTCTTCCCTACTGACATCCTCTCTCCTACCGACGTCCTCCGTGTGACGTCCTCCTCCCCGGCGAAGTCCTTCCCCCGGGGACGTCCTCCTCGCCGCACTCCCAAAACACTACGAGTCCGAAGAATGCTAATAATAGCCCACTCGGCAAGTAATTAGGCGATTCTTTTTTCTCCCCCGTTTTCTCTCTTGTGCGTGAGAGGGTAGGAGTCCTTTAGATCCAAGAAAATCTCGAGGACCCATGGCATGCTCGCCGCGTTTTAATCTTTGATGTGAGGACGCGCTGTGTGGTCATCGCCGCCCTGTGAAACATTTGTGAATGGGAACTCTTCATTGAGGCTTTCGGCGCGCGGAGAGATGGGTGGTCGTTAAAGATAAATAGATGGTTGGGTGGTTGCTTGAGGGAGAAGGTATTATGTTGTCTTAAGGAGTCTTTCTTAGACGATTTTAAGGAAGAATTTATGTATTTGTTTATTTTTAAGTATGATGTTTTTTTTTTTGGCTTAGTGTAGATATGATAAGCGTTATGTTTAAAAGTATTTTTTTCTTCGTCATGTAAATAACATGGAGGAATATTATGTTTAGAAGATTTTTTAACATCGTAATGCAGATACGGACGAGGAATATTTAATTTTGTGACAGATGGATGGTCGGCTAGCGTCTGGCCAAACGTAAAACCTCCCGCTCTGTTTTATATGAAACCGGATCAAGAAATATCGCAAATTTATATCAGTAAAAGACAGAGTATCAACGAGGATTCAGTCCTTGAGCCGACGAGGCCAATAAAACGAGGGGGAGAAAGAGAGCAGAGGAAAACAGAGTGGACAAAAAAAGGCAAAAAAAGCGGGGGAATTTGAGGGCAGAAAAATAACATAAACAAAAAAAAGAAAAAAAAAAGTGAGGTCGGTGACTGGTCTAGATATGGGCGATGTGAAATGGATGGACAGGCGGCCTTGAGCACGGACGCTGAAGCTGTAGAGGGAGAAGTAAAACAGGGAGAAGGGAGAAGGGTGGAAAGGGAAGAGGAGGAGGAGGACGAGGGGAAGGAAGTTGGGGACCAGGGAGAGGAGAAGAGGAAGAGAGAGAAACAAGAAGTGGATGTGAAGGTGAGACAAAGGGAAAGGAGATTGAGTGATAGGACAAAGAGAGGAAGAGAGAGAAACAGAAAGCTTGGGGTGAGGGAAACAGAGA
>NC_051389.1:48034825-48057325 GCF_015228065.2 Penaeus monodon
TGGCACAAGTCAGGCGGGATTTTAAAAGAAAAATCATACCACCTGTTGGCAGCGCGAGGGGGTTGTACGTGTTACATGTAAGTTGGCAGGTGCGGCTGTCGCTCATTAGTCGTTTAATGTCCGGGGAAGGAGGTTGGGGACAGGTGGGGGGGGGTGAGCAGGCGAGTGTGGATATGCTCCACGTGTTGGCTTCTGACGGCCAGCCTCAGGGGAGGAGTGGTGGGGGTGGGGTATCTTGTGGGTGTTGCGGGGGAAGGGGGGGAGCGCGGGGGCGGAGGGAGTTACCGTAAGGGGAGTTTAACAAGGCGTTTTTTGTTTTTGGATGCTGGTAATGATTTTAGTCTCTCTCTCTCTCTCTCTCTCTCTCTCTCTCTCTCTCTCTCTCTCTCTCTCTCTCTCTCTCTATATATATATATATATATATATATATATATATATATATATATATATATATATATATTATGTGTGTGTGTGTAATGAATGGTATGAATGAGAATGTATATCTTCACAATACAAGAGATGTATTTTACCGGTTTCGATTGTATCTTCGTCTGACGAAGATATAATCGAAACAGGTCAAATACATTACTTGTATTGTGAAGATATTCATTCTCATTCATACCTTTTATACATTTGTCAACATGAATGCGGTTCATTATATATATATATATATATATATATATATATATATATATATATATATATATATATATATATATATAATACACACACACACACACACACACACACACACACACACACACACACACACACACACACACACACACACACACACACACACACACACACACACACACACACACTCACACTCACACCACTCACACTCACACACACACTCACACACACACTTTCCTTCTTTCTCTGTTTCTACCTTCTTGCTCTTACTCTCACAATCAATCCGATCTCCCTCATCCTCCCTCTCCCACTCCCTATCCCTCTTTCCTAACCACCCCCTCCTCCCCAAGCACTCCCTCTACCTCTCCTTCCTCCTCTTCCTTTTCCTCTACCTCCCCTCGCTCCTCATCCTCTACCTCTCCTTCTTCCTCTTCCTTTTCCTCTTTCTCTACCTCTCCTTCTTCCTTATTTCCTCTTCTTCCTTTACCTCTCCTTCTTCATCTACCTCTCCTCTACCCCTCCTTCCTCTTCCTCCGCTTCCTCCTTCTGCCTCTCCTCTTCCTCTTCCTCCCTACTGGATTCCCTTCACTCCCCCTCCCTTTATCCCCCTGACAGTAAGGCAAGGGAGGCGTGCACAATAAAGGCCGAAAGAACCAAACAACAGCAATCTCTGATGTCTTTGTCCCGGGGCGCAGCAGGAGGGGGCGGCGCTGGTGTTGACTGAGAGGACTAAGGGAGGAAACATCATATGCAGAGTGTGTTTATGTGCGTGTGTGTGTGTGTGTGTGTGCTGTGTTTTGTGTGAGGGTGGGTGGAGGAGGGGGTGGGTGGGAGGTGGAGGGTTGAGGGGTGGGTGGAGGGTTGAGGGGTGGGGTGGGGTGTGGGTGGAGGGTTGAGTGAGGATGTTGGTAAGGGGATGGGTGGAGGGGGAGAGAGAAGGGGCGGAGGGGAGGGGAGTGGGTGGAGGGATGAAGGGGGGGAGGGGAGTGGGTGGAGGGATGAAGGGGCGGAAGGGAGGCGAGTGGGTGGTGGGATGAAGGGGCGGAGGGGAGGAAAGACTAGGAAAACGGAGGAGGAGAAAAAGGAAACGAAAAAAGATTGGAAAAGATAGAGGAGAACGGATAAGAAGAATAAGAACAGGGCTTATAGAAAAAGAAGAATAAGCTGGTTATGATGAGAAAGTGAAAGTGAGATAGCAAATAAAGAGATAACAGCAACATGAAGACGCATTCTTGCACTACGAAATCTCGTGCTGCCAAAGGGGGGGGGATGACCCAATCCTCCCCCTCCCCCCTCCCCATTCCATTCCAACGAAGAAAATCCTCCCTGATTGGTCTAATCCGAACAAACATAATATCAGTGTCTTCAAATGCTCCAAACGCACGAAAGGGGAAAAAAATCAAGCAAAAGCAATTACTGAATACCTTTCGAGTTTATATTTTTGTTTGTTTGCCTGTTTGCTTTCATGCACATCCTTCAGCAAACTCAGGTGGTTGCCATGGAGATAGACAGACGGAGAAGGAAAACGGTTGCACTGATGAGCAGATAGGAAAGGAGAGAAATGCCTGTGATTGGAAGACACACCTTAATCATCTTTGTCTTTGTGATTGGTCGAACGGCGATTAGTACTTGGGGTGGGGTGGGGGTAAGGTTGGGGTGAGAGGGGGAGAGGGGGGGTAGATTGGAAATCTTTTTGTCCGTCCGCCTTGTTTTGTTTTCTCTTTCTATTTCCTCTCTCTCTCTCTCTCTCTCTCTCTCTCTCTCTCTCTCTCTCTCTCTCTCTCTCTCTCTCTCTCTCTCTCCCTCCCTCCCTCCCTCCCTCCCTCCCTCCCCCCTCTCCCTCCCTCTTCCTCACTGTCTCTCTATCTATCTCTTACACCTCTCCTCTCGAACCATCTATTTCTTCTCTTCTCTCCACCCTCTCTCTCTCTCTCTCTCTCTCTCTCTCTCTCTCTCTCTCTCTCTCTCTCTCTCTCTCTCTCTCTCTCTCTCTCTCTCTCTCTCTCTCTCTCTCTCTCTCTCTCTTTCTTTCTCTTTCTCTCCCCCTCACTCTGTCTCTATCTATCTCTCTTTCTCTTTCCCATTATATTTACTTGTTTCACGTATGTCGAAATCCTCTAATATTTTCATGCTGTGGGGTAACATTTTCAGGGATGATTGCAGCATTTTGCTCTAATTCTCATTATTTGAAAATATAATAACTGTGTGAACTAATCATAATAAGTATTTCTACGCATAACCTTCAAACAAAACATTTTTGAAACCTCGAATGAATCTGCTATTACATTCTCGAAAATAATTCGCTTTTTAATCATCGGGAAAGAAAGAAAATGAGATGAAAGTCATCACTCACTCGCAAAGGGCACTTCAAACGGGCTTTCTCTCTCTCTCTCTCTCTCTCTCTCTCTCTCTCTCTCTCTCTCTCTCTCTCTCTCTCTCTCTCTCTCTCTCTCTCTCTCTCTCTCTCTCTCTCTCCTCTTTCTTCTCTCTCTCTCTCTCTCTCTCTCTCTCTCTCTCTCTCTCTCTCTCTCTGTCTCTCTCTTTTTCTCTCTTTTTCTCTTCTCTTCTTTCTCTCTCTCTCTCTCTCTCCCCCCCTCCCTCTCTCCCCCTCCCTCCCTCCTTCCCTCCGACTCTCCCCTTCCCTCCCACTCTCCCCTTCCCTCCCTCCCTCCCTCCCTCCCTCCTTCTCTCTCCCTCCCTCTCTCTCCCTATCTTCCTCTCTCCGTATGCCTTTCTCCATCCCCCACTCTCTCCCTCACCTCCTTTACCGTTATTCTCCTCTTCTCTGTCCTCTTCCCTCCTCCCCCCCCCCATTTGCCACCTCCTACCGCCGGCCGCCGCGTCTGCCACCTCTTGCGTCAGACACGGTCACTCACCTCAGCTCTCCCGGCCTCCGAGTTCGAGCTGGCTTCGTCACTCGATTTTATTTGTGTATTCCATTTTTGAGCCTTTTTTTGGGTGGGTGGGTGGTGGGAGGGGAGGGGGAGTGGTATCACGCTCATTCTTATCTCGCTTTTTCTCTTTTCTCTTCCCTTTTTTTTCTTTTTTCTTTTGTGTCTGTGTGGGGGGGATGAGGGGTGGGGGGAATAAGTCTTCGTCATTCGCTTTTATTTGTTTTGTTTTTGTTTGTCTTGATCTTCCTGTTTTTTTTTTTTTTTTTTTTTTTTTTTTTTCTCTCTCTTACAGGGGGGAGGGGGAGCTTTGTCATTTTTTCCTTCTCTTTCTTTCTTTCTTTTTCAGAGATGTTAGAGTTGCCAGTTTTTTTGTTTTTATTTTAGTTTACATAGTATATACTAGTTTTTTTTTTTATTTATCGCTGCCATCATTATTTCCCTTCGATAACTACAACGATGGTGTAAACAGTAATTAATATAATTGTTATTGTTATAATTAAGGTAATGATGATAACGATAAGAGAGTGAATTGGTAATTAGACATTTTATTAATAAAAAATAAGAAAACGTTATAATCATCTTCATTAGCATTATCTCTAACATGTCATAATTATCATAGCAGCATTTATTTTTAGTACTCTGTGTAATCTAAAATGTGCGTAATTTCGTCGTCTTCTCTCTCTCTCTCTCTCTCTCTCTCTCTCTCTCTCTCTCTCTCTCTCTCTCTCTCTCTCTCTCTCTCTCTCTCTCTCTCTCTCTCTCTCTCTCTCTCTCTCCCCTCCCCTCCCCTTTTTCTCTCCTTCCCCCCTTCCCCCTTCTTCCCCTCCCTCCCTCCCTCCCTCCCCTTCCCCCTTCCTCCCTCCCTCCCCTTTCCCTTTCCCTCTCCCCCTCCCTCTCTGAAGGTAGGGTCACAGGGTACTGGTGATGCGGTCGGGATGCATTTGGTGGTGATGCTGGTGATGAGGGCGATAAGGGCGTGGTTGTCGGACGGGCAGGTGGTGGGTGGCAAGGCGCGAGGGCAGCTGGCAGTGGTGGTGGTGGTGGTGGTGGTGCCGGTGTTGCGGTTGTTGCTGGTGGTGTTGATGGTATTGGGTGGAGGTGATGGAGGTGTTGTTGTTAGTGGTGGGAATGGTGTCGATGATGGTGTTAAATGCTAATGTTGTTGCCGTTGGTGATGGTGGAGTTGGCGGTGATTGTGTTGTTGATGTATATTAATTCTGTTGATATTGTTATTGCTGTCATTGTTGTTGGTGATGGAGATAATGATGCTGATCGTTGTTGTTGGTGGGGGTGCTGGGGAAAGGAGGCTCCCCGCTAAGGTTAAGAGGTAGGAGGAGGACGTGGCGGGGCGTCGGAGGGGTGTCGAGGAGGCGGCTGAAGGCGGGGATGAGGATGAGGATAAGGGTGAGGGTGAGGATAAAAGTGAGGGTGAGGATAAGAGTGAGGGTGAGAGTGAGAGTTAGAGTGATGGGGGTGAATGTGAGAGGGAGAGTAAAGCTGAGAATGAGGGCTAGACTAAGTGTGAAGGCCATAGATAGGGTGAAGGTTAGATGAGGATGAGAGTGAGGGTAACAATTAGAGTGAAGGTTAGGGTACGTGTGAGGGTGCAAGTGCGAATGAAAGTGGGAATAAAGATTAGAGAGACGATTAGGGTAAGAGTGAAGGCTAAAGTAAGGGTGAGGATTAAGATAAGGATTGAGGATGAGAGTGAAAGTCAGAGTTAAGAGTGAAAATTGGGATAAATATGAGGGTGAAAGTGACAGTTAGAGTAAGGGTGAGGATGAAAGTGAGGGTAGTAGTGAAATGTGTGATGTTGACCGTGACAGCGAAGGTAAGGATGAAAGTGAGTGAAAGTGTGGGGTTTCGTGAAAGTGAGAGTGAAAATGAGGGTGAAGGTTCGAGTAAAAGTAAGGGTAAGGGTGAGACTACGAGTAAGTGTGAGGGAAAGGTCAGAATGAGAGTGAAAGTTATGAGGGTGATGTTGGCATTATCGAAGTGATAGTGACAGTGATGATAGTGATTAAGTCTGTGATGGCTGGCAGCGAGCAAGGGAGATTTTGGTCACTTTAGATTATAATGATAATGACAGCGATGATTCTCTGGTAGTGATAATGATATTGATTATAATGATAATGATGATTAAGATATTGATGATACTAATGTATATGATAGACATAATAGTAATCATAGTGATAATGCTGACGAAGATAGAGAATTTGAGATGATCCAGTTGTTGTTAGTGAAAAGTGAATATAGACTACTGATAAGAAATAAAAGGCGGACGCAAAGAAGGGTCAGGAGTCAGGAAAAAAGAGATAATCTTGATCTATTGCCGGGGAGAGAGAAAAGAAAAAGACGGAGAGGGAGATGAAGATAGAAAAGAAGATGGAAAGGAGGGGGAGAAGAAAGTGAAGAAGATGAAGAGGAAGGAGATGAGGATGGAGAAGAAAAAGTAATTGAAGCTAGAGACGGAGAAGAAGACGAAAGTGAAGAAGACAAAAGAGAAAATTAAAGAATGAAGAAGAAAGAGACGAAAGCGGGGGGAAGAAGATAGAGAAGATAAAAGAAGATGGAGATGAACACCGAGGAAGAAAGAGAAATAGGCGGGAAGGGAACGAGGGAGTGGAGGCAAGGATGGACGGAACAGCTGCCGTACTCGACAGAAATTAATAATAAAGATTTATGGGTCTCTACGTGAGAGCTTGTATTTATATGTTCTTAAAACTACAGCCATAAGGTTTATTGCAAACGTGTATACGGGTGAAATGTGCTTTTGAATATGGATATGTTTATATTGATTGGCTGTAAGTAAGTTTAAGATGTGGAAAAGGGGAGGGGGAGGAAGGGGAGATAGGGAGGTGAGAGGAGGAGGGAGGAGGGAGAGGAAGGGAGAGATAGAGAGAAAGACACACACACACACACACACACACACACACACACACACACACACACACACACACACACACACACACACACACACACACACGCACACACACACACACACACACACACACACACACACACACACACACACACACACACACACACACACACACACACACACACACACACACACACACGCGTACACACACACACACACATACACATACACACACATACACACACATACACATACATACACACACAGAGCCAAAACTCCACCCCACCCTTACCCTCTACGTATTAGGCCTACCCCACCCCCCAACCCCCACCTCTCCCCTCAACCCCCACCCCCCATCACTCGTACGATGATCTTCTATGCAACGAAAATATGTATGTGTTATAAAGGCAAAAAGTTATAATGCCCTTAGCCTGAGGGCGTGAGAGCTGGTTATGCCTATTTTTAGATCAGACGAACAGGGTGACTCCCCGGGACCTTATACGTGGGGTGGGTGGGGGTGGAGGGGGAGACTAAGAGAAAGAAAGGGATAGAAAGGAAAGAAGAAGGAGAGGGGGAGAGGAGAGGAGAGGAGAAAAGAGGAGAGAGAGAGGAGAGGTGAGGTGAGGGTGAGGGTGGGGAAGAGAGAGGGATAGGCAAAGAGGAAGAGGGAAAGGAAGAGGAGTAGAAGGATAGGGTGAGAACGAGAAGAATGGATAGAGGGAAAGAAAGAGAGAGGTTGAAGGAAATGTAAAGGGAGGGGGGGAGAGAAAAGGAAACGAGAGAGGTAGATAAATAGGAAGAGGAGGAAGAGGAAGAGAATTCGGATAAGATGAGGGGACAAGGGAGAGGGAGATGAAGAAAGGAGAGGGGCGGATGAAAGGAAAGAGGGAGAGGGTTGGTTAGGGAAAGAATAAAAAGAGGGAAAGTGAGATAGAAAGAAACGAGGAGAGAGAGAGAGAAAGAGAAAGAGAAGGAGAGAGAGAGAGAGATCAGACAAAGATGCATCCGCCATATCGCTACAGAAAAAGGAGGCAGGAGATAAGAGAGCCCACAAAGGCGTTATTGATGGCAGCGTCCGGCAGAGGGCGTAGGAGGAGGAGGAACCCCGCCACCTGGTGTGTCAGCGGACGAGACGCCTCCGTTGCGCCGCCGCTTATTTATGTGAGGACCTCTGCCCTTCCCCTTGCCCCCCTTCCTCTTGCCTCCTTTCCTTTGCCTTCTTTCCTCTGCCTTCTTCCCTTTGCCCTCTTGTCCTTGCCTTCTTCCCCTTTGCCTCCTCTCCTTTGCCCATCCCATTCCTCCTTCCCCTTGCCTCCTTCTCTTTGCCTTCTTGTCCTTGCCTTCTTCCCCTTGCCCACTTCCCTTTGTACGGACGCCCCCCTTGCCCCAGGCGCGATATCCGCAAGGAGACTGGAATAACGATGAAAATAACATACGGATGAGTGATCGTCAGGATATCCCAGGGAAGAAGAAAAGGGCGAATGAAAATAAAAAGGAAGGAATGCGATGGAGACGATGAGGAAGACATGGTTTCACCTCCCTAGGAATGGGCGATGTCGGCTGCTCCCTCTCGCACCCTGGGCCCTAATGCTTCGCGAGATCACAACGCCCGTGCGTCGCGATGGAGGCTGTGGGAAGGGAAGGGGAAAATGACCAGAGGGAGGGAGGGTCAGTGAGTGGATTGCGGGAAAGAATGGGAGGAGAGAGAAAGAAGGAGGGAAAGGAATCGGAGAGAGAGGGAGACAAAGAGAGAGAGAGGGAGACAAAGAGAGAGAGAGAGTGATAAAGAGACAGAGAGACAAAGAGAGAGAGAGAGAGAATCAGACATCGAAAGAGAGAGCCAGAGCGACAGATAGAGTGAGTTCGAGACAAGAACAGAGTTGTTAGATAACTCCAGCAGATAGACGTTCCAACAAACAAACAGGCAGGCGGACAGACAGATAGACAGACAGACAGAAACAAACAGACCAAAGGAGGGAGAAGGGGGTGGTGGGTGGTGTGTGGGGGGGGTGTAGGGAGTGAGTTTACAAGTTGACTGATTTAGTTAAGTGCGTTAGAGGCGGTGCGAGCAAGAAGGACCTAAGTATCAGGAGCTTCGATGCAAGGTCAGTCTGGTGCGTTGATCGGTGCCGGCTCTGTGCTTGTTTTTTCTTGTTGGATCCCTCTGTTTTTTTTTTGTGGCTTTGTACTTGTTTCTTTTATTTGTTGGTTCCTCCATTTGGTTATGTTTTGCGGATATTCTTGTTTTTCTTGTTGGTTTCTTCAGTGTTTTTTTTTTTCTTGTTGACTCCCCAGTGTGGTTGTTGTTTTTTGGCGGCTGTGTTTGTTTTTTGTACTTGTTGGTTCCTTCCATGTTTTTCTTTTATTGGTTCCCTCAGTGTAGTTATCTTTGCGGCTCTGTACTTGTTTTTTTTTTCAGTGTAGTTTTTTTTCGGCTGTGTGCTTGTTTTTTTCTTGTTGGTTCCTTCAGTGTAATTTTTTTCTTTGCCGCTTTACTTGTTTTATTACTTGTTGGCTCCCCAATGTAGTTGTTTTACGACCCTCAGTGTAGTTGTTTTTTGCCGCTGTGTACCTGTTATTCCGTTGTGTGCTTGTCATCTTCTTGGGTGTATGGACTAGAGGATTTTGACTGTATTTGCGAGATCTTGTTTGGAGGGTTCGGTTACACGTGTTTTTGTTGTTTGTTCTGTATTGTTTTCTTGTCTCGCTCGCTCCTCTACCACGCTGTGTTGTTCTGTTGTTTGTTTGTCATATTGTGGCGGCAAGTGTGTCTAGGATTTGTTGTTCTTGCTGTTATTATTGTTATTATTGTTGTTGTTATTGTTGTTGCTGTTGTCGTCGCCGTAGTTGTTACTGTTATTGTTATTGTTACTGTTATTGTTATTGATGGTGGTGTCTGTATTGGTGTTGTTGGCCGTTGGGGGATTTTATTTTAGCCTAAGTGAGTTATGACTTAAAAAGTTTTCTGTGTCTGGTCATGTGACTGTTGCGAATGATTTTGTGTGCGTGCATGGGGTCATTTGCAAGATGTTTTGCTGCGTGTTCTGTGCTTGCAAGGCCATGCTAATGCATTTTATTTTTTCACTGGGGATTGTGTTCCAGATTTTTTTTTTTTTTTTTTCATGCTGATGTAAGATTCAATAATTTAAACATGTTTATTTGGAGCTAGATTTGCACTTCATACGTACAGTGTTGTTGTTGTTATTGTATGTTTTTTCAAGAGAAAATGATATCAGAAAATGTAGCTTTAGTAACCCAAGCAGGTCTCCCCGAAGACGTAAGTTAAGCCTCGCTCCCCACCGCCGCGTCATCCCCCCCCCCCCTTCAGGAGTACCTCTGCGTCGGCAGGACCTCGCAAGGGGAGATGGTCCGCGCCTGTAAACGGTCAGGTAATCGCGTTTAGGCCCGCGCCCGCCCAGCCATTTACGGCGGAGTAATGGCGTAGGACACCGCTAAGGGCGTAGCGGCGTTAGGACTCTCATTTCGCGTAGTAGTGCACCACCACCACGAGGCACGCACCGCAGAGGCAGCCGGTGTGTCTGCTTGCGCCACCGGTCCCGACGAAGCGATGGCTCTTCTGCAGTCGTGGTATTTTTAGCCTGGTAGTATTTATTTATATCGTATTTCTTTTTTTATTGCGTCGATATAATTTTTATGTGAAATTCAGTTTATTTTTGTATTTGAATGTACTGATATCATCATTATGGGCAATGTGCGTTTATTCTTTTTTATGTATATTGATATAATTGCATGCAATGTACTTTAATTATTCTGAATATATTGATATCTCATTTATACGTAAAGTACTTTATATCTATGTATGTGTTAATATCATAATTTTGTTTTATATCCGTTATGCATTTGTTAATATCATAATTTTGTGCCATGTATTTTATTTCTATTTTGCATATATATTGATATTGAATTCAGTGACTAATTTGTTATAGACATTTTGTGCGAGAGTTTGGCGTGACCTTCGATATCTCCGACCGAGAACCCGTTTCCTGAAGCGTCACTTGCCTCTCGCGGGTCCTTGGGTTAGGTCACCTGATGCCTTGACCTTGCTGGGTCACCTGAGGTCTGGTTTAAGGGGCAGGCGGGAGGGGGAGGGTGGGAGTGGGGGTGGAGGGGTAGGGGGGTGGAGGTGGAGGTAGAGGTAGAAGTAGAGGTAGAGGTAGAGGTAGAGGTGGGGTGGTGGTGGTGGTGGTGGTGGTGGTGGTGGAGGAGGAGATGGAGGAGGAGGAGGATGAAGAAGAAGAAGAAGAAGAAGAAGTAGAAGAAAAAGAAGAAGAATGAAAAGAAGGAGAAGACTAGGAGGAGGAGGAGGAGGAGGGGGAAGAGGAAGTGGTGAAGATGTTGATATGACGAAAGAAGAAACATGAGAAGAAAAAGAAGTAAAAAAAGGAAGAAAAACAGTAAAGTAAAAGCAAGGTTGATGGTTTAACATTTTAATACCGTTGGATGACAGAATTTTGTGCCATCGGGTTCATATATTTTCGTTTTTTTCACTTTCTAAAGTTTCTCGTTTTTGGAATACAACTTCGGTCAGATGTCAGCTGATTGTGTGTGTGTGTGTGTGTGTGTGTGTGTGTGTGTGTGTGTGTGTGTGTGGTGTGTGAGTAGTGTGTGTGTGGTGTTTACTATTGTATGTACGTTGGTGTGAATGTTGTGCATGGGTATTTTTGTGTTGTTTTTTACTTTCTGTGTTGTTTTTGGTGCTTTCGTGTAGATGTCGCTGTTGTGTGTGTGTGCGTGTGTGTGTGTGTGTATGTGTGTGTGTGTGTCTGTATGTGTGTGTGTGTGTGTGTGTGTCTGTATGTGTGTGTGTGTGTGTGTGTGTGTGTGTGTGTGTGTGTGTGTGTGTGCGCGCGTGCGTGTGTGTGTACGTGCGTGCGTGTGCGTGTCTCTGCCTGTCTGTCTGTGTATACGTGTTTGTCTGTTTTTTCCTCTGTGTCTTTGCGATTATATGTGTGTGAGTACGAAGTGAATAAAAACGTCATATTTGATTCATGTAAAAAGAAAAAATCTTATATGTAGTCAGTGAGAGAGAACTTAACCACTTTAAAAATGTCTTTCATTTTCTATTTTATCATGACTGACGTACAATCTACAATTCAGCGTATATGAATGTTTGATCGCAAAGACCATTTCCATGCTGTCTGTTCTTTCTCTCTTCCTTTCACTCTTTCCAAACCCTTTTTTTCAGTCTATGCTATTAAACAATTACTATTTTTTTCTCACTCTGTCATCCTCCTCCTCCTCCTCCCTTCTCCCTCTCCCCATCTCCCCCTCTGTTATCACTCACCACTCCTTCCCCCCCCCATTGCTCACCTCCCTTCCCCTCCCACTCCCCTTCTCCTCATCACCCACCACTCCATCCCCCCATTCCTCACCTCCTGCCCCTTCCCCTCCCCTCATCACCCACCACCCCGGTCCCCCTTTGCTCCCTCCCCTCAAAAAAAAAAAAAAAATCTTCGCCTCTCGCCAATCAGACTCCTTAAAGGTCAAAGGTCAGCGGCCAGGTTTCGCGAGTCTCGTAAGCTAGCGGGAAACGCAGCTTCCACGGGGTACCCTCAATTAAGCTAATGGGTAATGAAACAGACGAGATACGGAGATGAAGAGAGAGGAAAGAGGGGAGGAAGAGAGAGGGAAGAGAGGGGGAAGAGGAGAGGGAGAGGAGGGGAGAGGGAGAGGAGATGGAGATGGAGATGGAGATGGAGATGGAGGGAAGGAGAGAGAGAGAGGAGGAGGTAGAGGGAGGATAGAGAAGAGAAGAGAAAAGAAAAGAAGAGAGAGGAGGATAATTACGGGAACAGAGAGAGGGCCAAACAGACAAGAGATAGGGAAAGAGAGGCAGACATAAACAGACAGAGAAAGAAAGAGAGATTCCTTTTGCAGAGTGACGAGTAAGGGAGTGAGGGAATGAAGGAGTGGGGAGGGTGAGGGAGTGGGGGGGGGATGGGAAGCAACAGTCGGAAGAGCGGAGTTGCAAGTGCTTGATGCCAGAGACCGTGAACATTCTTTGTGCAATTGCCGGGGGGAGAGGAGGGAATAGAGGGAGGGGGAAGGAAGTGGAGGGAGGGCGAAAAGGAGGGAGTGGAGGGTGGGGAGAAGGGAGGGGGAAAGGAAGTAGAGTGAGGGAGTGAAAGGAAGGGAGAGGAAGTGGAGGGTGGGTGGGAAGGTAGGGAGGAGGAGAAGGGAGGGGAAAGAGGAGGGAGTGGAGGGTGGGGAGAAGGGAGAGGGGAGGGAGTGGAGGGGAAGAAGGGAGGGGGAGAGGAAGTGGAGGCTTGGGAGGGTAGCGTGAGATGAAAGTTGAAGGGAGAGGAGAGGAAAGGGGGAGGAAGGGAGAAAGGAGAGTAAGAAGAAATATAAAAGGAAAGGGAATGGGAAGGAAATGAGAAGATAAAGGCAGGAAAGGAAACGAAGGGGGGGAACGGAAAGAAAAGAAAAGAAAAGAAAAGAGAGGAAAAGAGAGGAAAAGGCAATGTAAGGAGAGTGAAGGGAGAAGAGCTGTGATAGAAAGGAGGAAGCAGGAGAAAGGAAAAGAAAAAGATGGAATAGGAAATGGAGTGGAGAACATAAAAGACAGATTAGAGAAGGGGAAGAGATGAGAAAAGATGAGGGGAGACAAGAAAAAGACAAGAAAAAAAAGGACGCAGAAAGACAATAATAGAGAAACGTAGAATAATAAGACAAAAAATAATAATAATAGAAAAATACAGGATGATAGGAGAAAGAAAGAAACAATAAAAGAAGATCAGATCAGATGAATTACACAGAACAATCATGGCCGCTCTTTCATCAGTGTTTGAATCCCCCTCCCCCCTCCCCTCCCTCTCCCTTTCCTCCTCCCCCTCCCTCTCCCTTTCCTCCTCCCCCACCCCCTCTCACCCCCATCCTTTTTTTTTTTTTCATTGTATTCCACAAATTATACCGCATGATATGTTTTGTCACAGCTGCGGTTCGCGGATTGTTTGTGCGATGTGTTTCAACTATGTGCATATTCTCTCGGTTTGATTGTGTGTGCGCGTGTGTGTGTCTCTCTGTCTGTCAGTCTCTCTTTCTCTGTCTATCTATCTATCTATCTATCTATCTATCTATTTATTTCTCCCTCTCTTCTCCCTCCCTCCCTCTCTCTCTCTCTCTCCTCTCTCTCTCTCTCTCTCTCTCTCTCTCTCTCTCTCTCTCTCTCTCTCTCTGTATTTATATATATATATATTTATTTATTTATTTATAAATATATATACACACACACACGCGCGCGCGCGCGCGCGCGCGGTCCAATATATAACCTACATATATATAAACATTTTTTTTTCTCAGTCGCTGATCCATTGTCCACACATGCAATTCGTTTATGATTACACTTTTTTGTGTTCTGCTCTGAACATCAATGTATCTGTGTGTGTATCTGCGAGCGGGGAGGGGGGGGGATGAATGTGTGTGTGTGTGTGTGTGTGCGCGTGCGTGCGTGCGTGCGTGTGCGTATGTGTGTGTGTGTGTGTGTGTGTGTGTGTGTGTGCGCGTGCGTGCGTGCGTGTGTGTTTGTGTGTGTGTGTGTGCGTGCGTGCGTGCGTACGTGCTTGCGTGCGTGCGTGCGTGTAGTCATAGTGTCGTACAGTATTATTTACGTGGATGCCTTTTTCCCGCGTTCCTATTCGTTCCCTGTTTTGTGGATTTTTCCCCTTTTCTGTTTTTCCCTTTTTTTTTTTTTTTTTAGTTCGGGTTATATTTTATTGTGGACACTCTTATCTGCTGAACGGAGGAGAATCTGTGTGCATTGGATGCGTGGCCATAGTACGGTAATATTAGTCAACCTGTTCGCTTTTTTTTTTAACTTGTATTTTATTTTTATAGGAGAGAGAAAGAGTGGAATTCGGATAGGGAGAGGTAGAGTGAGTGCGAGTGAGAGAGAAGGAGAGTTGGTTTAAGTGAAAAGGAAAGGGAGAGGGAGATAGAGATAGACAAATAGAGAGAGAGAGAGAGAGAGAGAGAGAGAGAGAGAGAGAGAGAGAGAGAGAGAGAGAGAGAGAGAGAGAGAGAGAGAGAGAGAGAGAGAGAGAGAGAGAGAGAGAGAGAGAGAGAGAGAGAGATGCCATTTGTCTTCGTTATACGTCCACCCGCCGTGACGGTGTAGAGTAACATTAATGGAACGCTTACAGACAGACATTTTGCACTGACGCTATCGTATAACATATATTGCAAACGCTTAATTGCACAATTCCCATTCTCTACCACCCTCTCACTCTCTCTCTCTTTTCTCTGTCTCTCTCTTTTCTCTGTCTTTCTCTTTTCTCTTTCTCTCTCTTTTCTCTTTCTCTCTTTTTCTCTCTCTCTCTCTTTTTCTCTCTCTCTCTCTCTCTCTCTTCTCCTCTCTTTCTCCTCTCTCTCCTCTCTCTCTCCTCTCCTCCCTCTCTCCCTCTCTCCCTCTTCTCTTCTCTTCTCTTCTGTCCTCTCTTCACTTCTCTTCTCTTCAACAACAACAACAACAATAACAGCAACAACAGCAAGAAAAGAAGAGGAGGAGGATTAGCGAAGAGGAGAGAAAGAAGGCAAGCCCAGCAAGTGTGAAGGCAAGGATGGAACGGGTCCATGCCGGCTCCATTGTGCCGGGCGTCCAGAGGCACTCGTGCGAGGACCTGGCACACGGCGCCGCCTGGCTGGGTGGAGGCGGGGATGGAGGGGGAGGAGGGAGGGGAAATGGGGGAGGAGATGGTGGCGGAGGAAGAGGGAGGGGGAGGGGAAATGGGGGAGGAGGAAGAAGAAGAAGAAGAAGGAGGAGGAGGAGGAGGAGGAGGAGGAGGAAGGAGGAAGGAGGAAGAAGGAATGGGGAGGAGGTGGAGGAGGGGGAAGGGGAGGGAGAGGGGGTAGAATTAGTGGAGGCGGTGGAGGTGAAATATAAGGTGATGATGGAGGTGCAATGGCGGAGAAGGAAGAGGTATTGATGGTGGTACTAGATTCGTTGGAGATCGAGCAGGGCGACAAAGAAGAGAAAAAAAGAACGAAGCGGAGCATCAAAAGAAAGGAATGAAAGAGGTAGAATCGTGCCAGTAAACAGGAGACTGTGATTGTGGGGTTGCAAGACGGCTGCTCAAGACATGACGTTGATTGTGGCAAATCTGCTACTTTGATTTGGTAATTGGGTGGTCGTGTGGGTCAGTGAAGGTGCCCGAGAGATAGGATGAATGGGGTCAAGAGTGGAGAGAAAGCAGGGAATGGGAAGGAGCGGAGAGAGAGGTAGAGGGAAAGGGAGAGAGAGAGAGGGAGAGGGAATGACAGAGAGGGAGAGGGAAAGGGAGAGAGAGAGGGAGAAGGAAAAGGAGAAAGAGGGGGAGAGGGAATAGGAAAGAGAGGAGAGGGAAAGGGAGAGAGAGGAGAGGGAAAGGGAGAAAGGGAGATGAGAGAGAGAGAGGAAGAGAAGGCGAAAGAAAAAGAGGGCCAGTTGGTTGCCCCTGCAAGGTCCAGGAGGTGCCGTGACCAGATGGCTGCAGAAGGAGGCGGCGAAGGCGTGTGTCAGCGGCTCGATGGCGTCTCTGGCTTGTATTTTTCTCCCAGGAATTCACGGAGACTTAAAAACATTGAAACACACTGTTATTCCTTTCTTTCTTTCTTTCTTTCTTTCTTTCTTTGTTTTATTTTCTTCTCTTTTTCACTGTGAGATTGGTGAACAGGTGATGCCTATAGTGTTTACAATGACTTTCTTTTTTCTTTCTGTTCTTTTCTTAGAGGCTTATGCTAAGTTTCTTTCGTTCCCTGTTCTTTCTGGAAGACATTAACCTTGAGACTAGGAAAAAAATAGTGAATGTCATCTCTGTTGCTTAAGAGCTCACATTTTTTATCTTAATGGAGAGGTAATAACAAGAAAAAAAAAAGATCAGTGTTATTATGTTATTATTATCATCCCACACATCTACACACACCAGCACACAAACGCGCACACACACACGCGCGCATGCGCACACGCACGCGCTCACTCACTCACTCACTCACTCACTCACTCACTCACTCACTCACTCACTCAGCCACCACTCACCACGTCACCACATCCACTCACCACTCACTCTCGCTCACTCACTCACAGACACACCCCGCTCGCGCCCACATCCATACGCACATCCATACCCCCATACACACCCACACACCCATTTCCATACAGCCACACACACCCTAAAGGTTACGACCCCAGGGCAGTCATCCGGCCTCGACAGCGCGACAACCGTATTCCTCGCCTCTCCACCTGTAATTCCCGGATCATCTCCGTTGTTTCCCCGTATACTCCCGTTTATGCCCGTGTTTTCTCTATCCACTCGTAATTTCCCCTGTTTCCGCTATGCTCTCGTATTTTCCTGTATACTCCCATGTTTTCCCGTACATTGCCACATATTCCTATGTTTTCCCGTGTTCTCCCGCATATTCCCGTGTTTTCTGTATACTCTCGTACACTCCCTTATATTCCTGTTTTCCCGTGTACTTTTCCCGTATATTCCCGTGTCCTCCCGCGCCCCCCGGCGAACGAACGAGGGCCAACGGGAAGGATGGGAAGGAAGTGAGGATAAGGAGTATGGGATAATAAGGAAGGATGGAGAGGATTCGGAAGATGAGAGAAGCGAAGGAGGATGAGGAGGAAGGGGAGGATGGGAGAAACGATGGTGGATGGTGAAAATTGTAAGACAAGGAAATTTAAGGAAAGAGGATGATACCAGAGAGGTTTTAGGGGATAGAGAGGATAGGGAGGAAGGAGGGAAGTGAAGGAGGATGGAGAGGAAGCCGGGGAAGTGACGGAGAACCCGGAGACGGAGGTGAAAGTAGGAGAAGGAGACGATGTTAATATTTTCTTATGATTTTCTTGTACCTATAATTAAAATTCGGTTACCTGACCCTTCGGAGCGAATAGAAATGATATTTGGACACAAATAAAAGCCCCGAATTTAGAAGAGCCAACAGAGGGAAATTTCAGGAGCTGTTAAAGGAGAGAGCGCGAGTCGGCGGGCCCAAGACGAGCCGACGCGCCGACCAACACGGTACCGAACATCGAACACCGACCAACACGAGGCTGAACACCGACTAACACGAGGCCGAACACCGACCAACACGAGGCCGAACACTGACCAACAGAAGACCGAATACCGAACACCAACACCCGAGATCACGTGGCTCGCGAGACCATCCGCCCTTAATCAATGGGAAACGGTTTTACAATTGGCTCTGCTGGAGACTGTAATGTGTTTCAGATGGTCGGATCAGGCGTGGGGAAAGACAGGGGCTGGGGGGTGGGGGGAGCGGGATTGATGGGGAGGAGGAGGAGGGGGAGGGAGAATGGCCGCGGCAAAGGGTTATGGCTGCTGATTATTGGGAATACACTTACCTCTCCAGGACGCGTCTGCCTGTTGTTCCATTCCGACGGGATCTGCAGTGGGTGGAGGGAGGGAGGGGCGGAGGGAGGCGGGGTCCCTCGGAGGGCGGGGGGTAGATGTCAAGGCGCATGTGGCCTCGTGGTTTTATGTCTTTGCTTATATGCAGACACACGCACACGTACACACACACACACACACACACACACACACACACACACACACACACACACACACACACACACACACACACACACACACACACACACACACACAGTACCTATTTAATGTAACTAGTATGCATATATCTGTATATATGTATATTTATACTAGCCCATCCATACATACATGCCACCAGATACACACATGAATTCAGACACAAATGAATGAATCAACCAAGCGCACGCCCACGCTCACGCCCACACCCACATCCCAGCAACAAGAAAGCACGCCGCCCACCGGATTGCGCCATTATCAGTCAGCGTGCGAGCTCTCTCTCTCTCTCTCTCTTTCTTTCTCTCTTTCCTTCTCTCTCTCTCTCTCTCTCTCTCTCTCGTCTCTCTTCTCTCTCCTCTCCTTCTCTATTCTCTCCTCTCTCCTCTTCTCTCCTCTCTCTCTCTCTCTCTTTTCCTCTTCTCTCTCTCTCTCTCTCTCTCTCTCTCTCTTTCCTTCTCTCTCTCTCTCCTTCTCTTCTCTTCTCTCTCTCTATCTCTCCTCTCTCTCCTCTCCTCTTCCTCTCCTCTCTCTCTCTCTCTCCCCCCCCCCTATACTACTATATACTTCACTTTCTCTTCTCTCTCCCTCTCTCTCTCTCTCTCTCTCTCTCTCGTCTATAGTATATATATATTATTTTTTATTTTATGTGTGTGTGTGTGTGTGTGTGTGTGTGTATGTATGTAAATCCATCCAATCTTTCTTCCTTCCATCCATCTATCCACCAACTCACCCACCCATCCATCCACCCATCCATCCACCCACCCAAGAAGAAAAAGAAAAAGCAAACTTCTCCCTCACCCTCCTCCCCTCCCCCTCCCCCGCCTCGCCAACACCCCCGTCGCCGCTGCTCACACCTTCGTCCTCCGTCTTGATGTCGTCTTAAGCGAGGGCGTGGGAATCGATAGAGCGTCGTTGCGTATGTCTTGAGAAGGCGAGGGGAAGGGGCAGGGGGGGAAGGGGGGAAGGAGGGAGGGAGGGGGAAAAAGAGGTGGGAGGAAAGGGGGGGGGTAAGAGGAAGGAGAGAGGAAGGGAGGAAGGAAGGGGGAGGAGATTGGAGGAAGGTGGGGGAGGGGAGGGGGAGGAATACGAATGGGATAAGGGAAAGTGGAAAAGGGGTGGAGGGATGCAGGAATGGGTGGGGATATGTTTTTTTTTCTTGGGGGGGAGGGGGTTCTTCTGTTGTTGTGTTGATTTAAAACGATTAAGGTTTTCGGGTTTTGTTTCTGGAAGTTGTGGAATGATTAGTTCGTGGATAGTTTCACATTTCCTCATCTCTCTCTCTCTCTCTCTCTCTCTCTCTCTCTCTCTCTCTCTCTCTCTCTCTCTCTCTCTCTCTCTCTCTCTCTCTCTCTCTCTCTCTCCAGCCATTCAACCACACATACCCATATTGAAAAGGAGGGAGGAGGAGGGAGGGGAGATGAGAGAGGAAAGATGAGGAGGGAGGGAGAAGGAGTATGGAGGAGGGAGGAGGGAGTAGGGAGGAGGGAGGAGGAGGAGGGAGGAGGAGCAAGGGAAGGAGGGAGGGAGGGCACAGGGGAGTGTCAGGTGTACCCTCTTCTCACCTGGATACCTCGTGTGCCAGGAGGAACGGCCGTCTGTCTCCCCCTGTAATGCTTCCATCACTTGTTTCCTTTTGAGCTGAGGGAGAGGAGGTGAGAGGGAGGGAGAAGGGGGAGGAGAGAGGGAGGGAGAAGGGGGAGGAGAGAAAGGGAGAAGGGAGGTGAGAGAAAGGGAGAAGGGAGGTGAGAGAGGGGGAGAAGGGAGGTGAGAGAGAGGGAGAAGGGGGAGGAGAGAGAGGGAGGAGGGGGAGAAGAGAGAGGGAGAAGGGAGGTGAAAGAAAGGGAGAAGGGAGGTGAGAGAGAGGAAGGGGGAGGAGAAAGAAGGTGAAGGAGAGGAGGAAGGAGAGGGAAAGGGAGAGAGAGATAGAGATGGGAAAAGGGGGTGGGGACGAGGGAGGAGAGGGACAGGGAAGGAAGTAGAGAGGGAAAAGGGAAGAAGGGATATAGGATAAGATGATTAATAGAGAGGAAACAGAGAGAGATAGACATAAAGTAAAAGAAAAGGAGAAAAAGAAAGAGAAATAGATAAAATTCCGAAGAAATCCATCATTATCTATAGAATCCCAGCTCTTATCTAGTCAGCAATATCCGTTTCTTGGCCCAAAGGATCGTCTTTCCCGCCGCCGGTTTGGTGTTTTTGAAGCGTTTTTGTTCGGCCGTAGGTTATCATCATTTTTATTACTGCTATTATTGTTGTTGTTTTGTTGCTGTTGCTATTGATATTATTATTATTGGAATTATTATTATTATTATTATTGATATTATTATTATTGATATTATTATTATTATTGATATTATTATTATTATTGATATTATTATTATCATCAATCATCGTCATCATCATCGTCAACAACAACATCATCATCATCATCATCATCATCATCATCATCATCATCATCATCATCATCATCATCATCATTATTATTGCTATTATTATGACTATTATCATTATTACTATATCGACTGATATTATTATTGTTATTATTATTATTATTATTATTACTACTACTACTACTACTACTACTACTACTACTACTATTACTATTACTATTACTATTGCTGTTGTTGTTATAATGATATTTATTATTGTTGTTGCTATAATGATGTCTGTTGTTGTTGTTGTTGTTTTGTTATTGTTGTTATTATTGACATCATCACCATCATCACAAATATCGCCATCATCATTCTTTCTGTTTTGCTATTGTTATTAGTCGTAGTATTGTTAATATTGTTAGTTATTACTGTTATGTACCCGAACATATGTATTCTGCCGTTATTAATCTTCAGTATTCCTGTTCATTATTCTTGTCGTTGATTATATAATTATTGTTGTCGTCGCTGCGGTTAGGATGGTCGTAGTAGCGGCGGCTGTGGTCGTACTCCTGGGGCGCGGTAGCCTTGCGGTCGCCGGAGAAGGTCTCTCTCTTTCTCTGTCTGTCTGTCTGGATCTGTCTGTCTGGGTCTGGCTCTCTCTCTCTGTCTGTCTGTCTCTCTTTCTCTCTCTCTCTCTTTCTCTCCTACTTTCTCTCTTATCTCCCTCCCTCCCTCCCTCCCTCCCTCCCTCTTAACCCATCCCCCGTCCCCTTGTCCCTCCCCCTCTCTTCCTTTCTTCCCTCTCTCCATCTGTCGTTATCACTATCGCTATCTCTCTCTCCCTATCACTTTTTACATCTATATCTCAATCTCTTAGTCTATTAATCCGTTTATCTCAGTTTTTAGCATCTCATAAATTTAGGCTGGGATAGTGGAAGCTGATAGTGCATAATCTTTTCTCTTTCATGGAGTTCTATTTCGTTTTTTTTTTTTTTTTTTTTTGGGGGGGGGGGGGGGGGGGCGATAGGCGGAAAACCGACGTCCGTCTCACCTTATCCCTTCTTCCTTTTTACTTTTGTTTTCTTCCTCTATCCCTCTTCTCTTCCTCCTTCTGCCATCTCTTTCTTTCCTATTTATTTCTTGACTTGCCTCCTCTTTCATCCTTTTTTCTCTCTCATCTTCTTCTTCCGTGACTCCATTCGTCCTCTTCCCTCTGCCTCTCTCTTGCCTCATTTTTCTCTCCTCCCTCCCTCTTCCTCTTTGTCCCCGCTCTTGCCTCCCTCTTTTTTCCCCTCCCTTTGTCTTCCCTCCTGTCCCTCCTTCCTTATCTCCCTTCGTCCCATCATTCTCTCTTCCCTCCTTCCATTCCCTTCCGTAGAAGTCGAAGACGAAGGAAGGCGTCTGGCCCCCGGGTGCTGATCCAGCGGGAAACAATAATGGACTTGGGTCGTAGCGGCCATTGAAATTTCCCCGTCGGTCTCTCTCTCTCTCTCTCTCTCTCTCTCTCTCTCTCTCTCTCTCTCTCTCTCTCTCTCTCTCTCTCTCTCTCTCTTTCTCTCTCTCTCTGGACATGGAGAAGGGGCAGTGGCCTTGGCAGAAGGAGGTTGTTTGTCTTTTCCTTGTTTTGCCTTTTTTTTCTTGTGTTCTGTGTAAGGTGAGGCCACTGATTCGTTTTTTTCTGCTTGTTTTGTTTTACTCGTTCTTTGGTTGGTTGTTTGTGTTGCGTTGGTGAATCGTTGTTTGTTTGTTTGTTTTTTGTACTGCTGGCTGGTCTTTTTTTTGGTCATTCTGATTTTTTTTCGCTCTTTATTGTTTTTTTTCCCGTCGCTGACTCGTTCTTTATATAATGCACCGTTGACTCTTTCTTTGTTGTTATTCGATCACTGACTTTTTCAGCACTGACCTTTTTTGTTTTTTTTTCGTTTCGATTTTATTTTCAATGAAAGTACTAATGTGTTTTCGTTCTCTCTCCAACAGGTATGTGCGTGACGGGATTGCTGTGGCGTGACGGTGCCAATTGCAAGGGAACGACTGTCTGGAGCTATACGAAAACATTTCATCCGTTATGACCGGATGCAGAATTTTCAAATTATGATTTTCATCGTCACGAAGAGTGAGTGTTTGTATATATACTCGGACACGCACATAAA
>NC_051389.1:48062325-48077325 GCF_015228065.2 Penaeus monodon
GAAGAAAAAAAAAAGAAAAGGAAGAAAAGCAAGAAAAAGAAGAAGCAGAAACTGAAGAACAAGAACAAGAGAAGGAGGGATAGGGAGAGAGAAAGGGAGAAGGAGGAGTGAGAGGGAGAGGGAGAGCGTAGAGGGAAGAGGGGAGAGGAGAAGGGGTCTAAGCGGCCACATTCCTGGACTAGTAAGTACAACATTGAGACTCCGCGCAGCATTATTTATGCGGAACGATAACCTCTTGCCATAATTAATGCAGAACAGTAAACTCTGCTCGCGGCTAATTAATTGTCGTAGGGGAGAAATGCATGTGGAACGGCAGATTAACGCAGAGTAGAAAACGGGGAAACTCATTAGGGAAAGACTGGGTCGTGAGTGGCTGTTGGTCATTATCAGTAATTATGAGTCGTTTATAAGTAACAGCGAGTGTCGTCAAATTAGGAAGGTCGTCCAAATCGTCGTTGCCAAAAGCCTCTGTACAACTGACATGACTGACCGCATGACACCTGTGCATGCGGGAAAGGACTCCCCCCCCCCTTTAGCCACCGCAGCGAAATCATGCACATTTAACTGGTCGCGTTCCATCATTCGCCCCTTTTTCTAAGGAATGCGGAACACTCACCCGACCTCCGGAATGTGATATACTAACCCTTGAATGCGAGATGCGGAGAACTTTCACCCGATCCCCTTTCCCCTCAGTCCTACAACAAACACACGCACGCACACACACACACACACACACACACACACACACACACACACACACACACACACACACACACACACACACACCTCTCTCTCTCTCTCTCTCTCTCTCTCTCTCTCTCTCTCTCTCTCTCTCTCTCTCTCTCTCTCACTCACTCACTCACTCACTCACTCACTCCACCCCCTCTCCCACCCCACATACACGCACCCCACCCGCGCACACAGACCGGAGAAATTCTGAATGTTCGCCCCCAGTGTTCCACGTCTCCCCCTGTGATTGCGGAACACTGACCTTCGTCCCGGTAATGAATGCGGAACGGCACCGTGCAGCGGATCCGCCGGAAGTCGCATTGTAATTCAGCGGCGCTGAGGAAGGGCGGAGTTTAGTCAACCGGGAAGTTTCTGGGAAGGAGCAATGTAAACACGTGGAAATGCTGGCGGGGACTTTATTAAAGAAAGGGATTAGGTAAGAAGGAAGAAGAAGGATTGGGGGAAAGGGAGAAAACAGATGTAAGGAAGGAAGGAGGGGGAAGAGGGGGAGGGAGTTGGGAACGTGAGGAAGAGAGAGAGGGGGGGAGAGAGAAAAAAGGCAAAAGAAAGAAGGGATGAGAGAAAGAAAGAAAGAGAAAATGGTTAAGGATAGCCGAAGTGAAGGTAGAGGAGAAGGATACAGAAAACAGATAACATGAGAAGAGGATGTGGAAGAACGAAAAAGAAAGAGGGTGATAAAAGGCATGTGAAAAGTATTAATGAAAGAACTAGTGAAGAGAATGAAAACAACAACAACAAAAAGAAAGACGGGGGGGGGGGGATTCAACAGCTAAAACCAAAACTAAATGAGTGACGAAGACAGTATTAAAAGACCCCCAGCGGCTGATGAAAAAGAAGAAAGGCGTGACGGAAGAAAGCTTTTGATAAGTGACTGCGGGAACTTAAGAGGAGGAGCAAGATGAATGTCGCGGGGGGTGGGGGTAGGGTGATGGGGAGGAGGGGAGGGAATGGGGAAGGGATAAAGGGGAGGGGGAGAGGGGAGGCAATAGGATGGGAAGGGATGAAGGGGAGGGGGTAGGGAATGGATGAGTGGGAGGGGAGGGGAGGGAATGGGAAGGGATGAAGGGGGAAGGGGGAGGGAATGGGAAGATGTGAAGGGGAGGAGGGGAGAACAGTGTAAATTGGTTCTGTGATTGTGGAGTGGGGTCGTTGGGGAGGGAGGAGATTGGAGAAGAGGAAAAAGGGTAATTTGGGGTAATTGCCATGTTAGAAATAGTAATTGCGACCATTATTTTTTTTTTATTTGTATATATCAGACTTTATTTTTAACCCCGTAACTTTTTTTTATTTAACGTAAAGTTTATTGGATAGACCAAATGTTTTAACGCATGGGGGCTTTTTGACATAACACATTATTACTTGAGCGTGAGATATTTCCAAACGAGAATGTTAAAATGACGCCCATGCTGTTACGCTGTCCGGGGCCTTGGGTTTGAGTTTGTTTTACGTTGATTGTTAGGAGAGGGAAGGAGAAGAAGGAGAGGGAGAGGGAGAAGAAGAAATAGGAAGAAAGAGAGAGGGAAGGGAAGGAAAGGAGGAGAAGGAGAGGAAGAACGGAGGAAAAAATAAAAAGGGGGATTAGAATGAGAATGAGAAGGAAAGAGAAAAAACGGAAAGACAGACAGAGAGAGACAAAGGAGGGAAACCAAGTCTAAACTGCTGCGTTATGAATTGGTCTTCCTTGTGAAGTTTCCACTAGTTATGTAAAAAAGAAAGTGGGGGAAGAGGGGTAGGTATCCCTATAGAAGATGAAAAGAAAGTGGAGGGGAAATGGAGGGGGAGAAGGAAGAGGAAATAAATGTAAGAGCGGAAGAACGCGGATAAGAGAGGGACGGACGCTAAATATCAGGATAATTGTGGGAATGGAAGATAGGGACATGGCAACACTGTGATACATGGGGGAGGGGGGGGTGTCATGGATCGTTGTGGGGAGGGGCAGGGGGCGGGGAGGGGGGAGGGGCGGGGATGGGGGTGACCGGACGTTTGGGGTTGGGTTTCTCTTGAGGTTAGTTCTCGGGAATTCGGTTGAATTTGGTGGAATGTGGAGAGAGAGAGGGAGGCGGGAAGGAGAGAAGATAGAAGAGAAGGAAGAGGGAGAGAGAGAGAGGAGAGAAGATACAAGAGAAGGAAGAGGGAGGGAGAGAAAAAAAGGATAGAAAGAGAGGGGGGAAGGGGTTATATTGAAACAGATAGACAAACGACAGGCGCACAGACTGTCAGATGAATAGACACAAACAAATACTCGCAGAAAGACGCGCAAGAACACAAACAACAACAAGAACCAGACGAATGTCCCGGGAGTCAAACAAACAAACCTCCGAATACAGACTCTTTATTTATTTACATACAAGAAAAAAAGTAAATTTAGATGAATGATTCCCCGGCTGAAGACGCCATGAAGACCAGGGAGCACGTATTTCCAATCTGATATTTAATAAATATTTAATAAATAGAGATGGAAGTGTCTGCCCAATGACCTCTCTCTCTTCGCTGCAGTCAGCTGTTTGTGGGTGAGGTGAGGTGTAGTGAGGTGATGGTGACTTCTGTTTGTTTGGCGTTTCGTGATTGTTTATGTGAATGGGAGGTATGGTTATTATTTTTTTTATGTTTGTTTGGTTATGGTAAGGGCCTTTGTTTTTTTTTTGTTTCGTTTATAATGTAAGGAGCATTGGAAGTAGTGATGATTATTTATATATATTTATATTTTTTATGGGCGTATTGGAATTATGTGATGGCTAAACTTTGTTTGCCCTACTAATAAGCCGTAGAAATTATGGTGTTGACTTTTGTTTGTATGCCTTTTTGAGGAGCATTTTAGAAGTATGGTGATAATATTTCTGTGTTCTTATCAAGGGCTTTAGAAGTTATGCTGATGATTTTTATTTGAGTATTCTCTGTGAGGACATCAGAAGGTAGTCTTGTTTATTTTTTTATTTATTTATTTTGTCTATTTCTTTCTTGGGAGGATTAGAAGGTGTAGGGATAACTTCTATATATTTGTCTTACTTGGAAATATTAGAAGTTCCAATGATGACCTTTATTTGTTTGCTCTTTTCTGTGAACATTAGAAATATTTTGAACCTATATTACCTTTTGGATGGTTCTTTTGTTTCAAGTAATCGGTTTGTTTTTGTTATGATGTTTAACGAGGTCGCACGATACGAGGTCTAAATCTGAGCCTTAATCATATTGTGGCAACTGCTGCTCATGGGAGTTACCAGCTATTGATTTCGACTTTGAATATTAATCTCGCCAGAGTGTGTGTGTGGTTGTGTGTGTGTGTGTGTGTGTGTGTGTGTGTGTGTGTGTGTGTGTGTCTGTGTCTGTGTCTGTGTGTCTGTGTCTGTGTGAACTTAGATGGTCTCTTGTGTTCTTTAATGTTGTTACCAACTTTGGTTCTTTGTGTTAATGTAAGAATGGTGGGGATGGGATGTTGGGCGAGAAGTGAAAGAAAGAGGAAGGGGGAGAGGAAGAGAGGGAGATATAGGGAGGAAAAGCGAGGTAAATACAAAAACATTCATTGGACATGTGTGATGAGGGAGACAGACAAACAAAACTGAGACAGACTTACAAAAACATAGCTGAGAAACGAGAAAAAGAGGGCGAGATAAAAAAAAAATGTAACATTCTTTTGAACCTTCCATTGTAAGCAAGACCATTCTGACATGATTAATGAAGAGCATTATGTTCATTTTTTACTTCTTTCTGCAACATCTGCAGTGGCTTAGCCTATATACAGAGAACTTTAAATGGCCAATTTACTATTTGCAACAAGGATCGCATCGTGCAAAGATTTTATTAACTGAATTGTATATTAACAAGGGATTATCCCTCACACGCAAGAATATGCATATGCACACATGCAGGAACGCCGGAAACATGTAAGAAAGGAAATTAAAGCGGAAAAACGAGATAAAGTTATAGAACATTATAGAAGTAAAAGTTTACTCATGAAGGAACTGATTACGGGGTACTAATCCACTCACAAGGGCACGGGGAGGGGGTGGGGAGGGCAGTAGGGAAAGGGGGAAGGGGAGATGGATGGTTGCTCCTCCTACTAGGGTAGGAGGGAGGGATGTGGTAGGAAAGGGGGGAGGGGGAGCTCCTCGGCCCGGTGTAAGAAGGGCGTAGGGAGGATCAGGGGCAGGGGAGGAGGGAGGATTAGGGGCAGGGGAAGAGGGAGGGTTAGAGGCGAGGGAGGAGGGAGGATCAGGGACAGGTGAGGATGGAGGGTAGGAGGACAGAGATGTGAGGGGAAGAGGAGGGGGTAGGTCCAGTGTGGGGGAGTTGGGGAACCAGTTTCTCATTATCGGTTTACATATAGTAGACCACGATATCGAGTTTTTTTTCACATTTTCTTTAAGACTCTATGTTGTTTTATCCTTTAATTTGCTTTTTTTTATAGCTTGGTTTGGATTCTCCCTTTTTAACGTCTGTTTATTTTTTTTTCTTACCTTGGACTTTAATGTTGAAATGTGATCACCTTCGAAACACTTACACTGGGGTTGATGAACACGTCAACCTCAGCATGTGTAACACTGGAGCGTTTTTTTTTCTTTTCTTTAGGTTTTCCTTTTATTCGTTCGTTCAGTTCTTGGTTATATTTGTTTATTTGTTTACTGTTGCATATTTTTTTATATTGTGGGGTTTTCCTTGTTTTTTCCCTGTTCATCTTTTTTCCCTTCATTTATTTAGTTTGAAGTTTGCATTCTGATGGAACAAGGAAATGAATGGCTATATTTGTACTTGAATCTATGTACAAACACATTTTTTTATTATAAATGTAAACAAGTACTTTTGTTTGTATATATGTATACCTATATAGCCTATTCAAACAGGACTTTTATATATGTTTACCTATATTAACGCTTTCAAAAAACTATCGATATATAGCTAGAATACAGACCCGTGTGTGGCTGACGAAAAGCGGTTTGAGAAATACCAAGAAATATTCCCAATTATTTTACGGACGAGGACACGTAATTAAGCTCTCGTGCCACAAGGAGACATGAACCTGTTAATTGCTAAGACTTTGATCACGTTCGGGGAGGATTCGTATTGCTGGGGCGAAAAGGTGGGTTATGTGTGTATAACGAAAGGGAAAAGGGAAATGGGAAGAAGGGGGGGGAGGGGAGAGGTGCAAGAAGGCAAGGAACAGGAAGGAGAATATGACATTCTAAGGGAGAAGTTGAGTGAGAGAGAGAGAGAGAGGGAGAGAGAGAGAGAGAGAGAGAGAGAGAGAGATGATATAAGGAAAAGGAACGGAGGGACGTATGACCTTAACATACGGTTGTAAAGAAGAGAGGAATAAGAAAAAAGATGCTAAGAAAGGGGGAACCAGAATGAAGACGAGAGAACCCACAGCCCCACGCAGTCCTCGCCGTCACCGCCACGCAAACAAAGAGTAATCGGGGAAAGCATTATTGATGGTGTTTGTACGGCAGGACTATGAAATGAGCTCGCAACAAATGGGAATTAGCGAAGGCGAGCGTGAGCGAGAGTCCCCGAGGGGCAGGGCGCCGCGCCGGCCGGAACGCCGCCTAAAAACACGAACTGGCAACTACGCTATCTGCCGCCGGAATTATTGGTGAGGTAGACAGGGTAGGGGGGGGGGTAAGAGGGGGCCGAGGAAGACTAGGGGAGAGGCAGATAGGGAGAAGGAGAGGCTGGTATACACATACACATGCGTGTACACCACACTCACTCACTCACTCACGCACTCACTCACTCACTCACTCACTCACTCACTCACTCACTCACTCACTCACACACACACACACACACACACACACACACACACACACACACACACACACACACACACACACACACACAACACAAACAAACACAAACGCATCCTCTTCCGCACACAAACACACACACAACAAGCTTACACGCGAGAAAAGCAGAAAGATAAAAAAAAAAAAAAAAAAAAAAACGGATAAGAGCAAAATAGAAAAATCGGATAAAAGTAAGAGGAAGGAAGAGGCGGCGGTGTTGAGATATTCCCTGTAGAGTTTCCGGCATCCTGCAAGATGCCTTCCTGCTCGGGCTTCAGAAAAAGGATCAGCGAGAGGAGAGATTGTAGGACGCGTACATGTCTGTATGAGTCCGCGTTCACGTGTCTGTATTTTTATAAGGACGCGTTCATGTGTCTGTGTCTGTATTTTTACAAGGATACGTTCATGTGTCTGTGTCTGTATTTTTATAAGGACGCGTTCATGTGTCTGTGTCTGTAATTTTAAGACGGATAAAGTGGTTCATGTGTTCGTAGAGTGTCCTGGATTTTTTTATAAGGATCGCGGGAATGTGTCTGTGTCGCGTATTTTATAAGGACCGCGTTCACGTGTCTGTGTCTGTATTAGGTAGTTCATGTGTCTGTGTCTGTAATTTTATAAGGACGCGTCATGTGTTGTTCTGTATTTTATAGGATACGTTCATGTGTCTGTGTACTGTTTTTTATAAGACGCGTTCATGTGTCTGTGTCTGTATTTTATAAGGACGCGTTCATGTGTCTGTGTCTGTATTTTTATAAGGATACGTTCATGTGTCTGTGTCTGTATTTTTATAAGGACGCGTTCACGTGTCTGTGTCTGTAATTGTGTAAGGACCCGTACATGTGTCTGTGTCTGTAATTGTGTAAGGACCCGTACATGTGTCCGTATCTGTGACGTGTTTGTTTTTGTGTCCTTGTACGTGTTTTTCCTTTCATTTGTTTGTTTTTCCGATGCAAGGATGTGATACTATATATGCTTTTAATTACCGATTTATAACATAAAAGTGAAATCATAACACATGAATTCGTTATTTGTTTAGGCACATTAATTTAAAATGAATAGACTCGCTTTAAAAAAAAAATGAGAGAAAGAAAGGAAAAAAAAGAAATGGAATTAAGTCAAGCCATCCTGTTTAGGCGGTCACGTGGTTGGCTTTTGTCGAGGTTTTTCGTTGCTCGAAGATGAAGAGGGGGTAATGGGAGGGGTGTTGGGGGGAGGGGCGTGGCAAGGGGAGGTAATGGGAGGGGTTTTGGGGGGAGGGGCGTGGCCAGGGGAGGTAGTTGGTGGGTGTTGGGGGGGGGCGTGGCAAGGGGAGGTAATGGGAGGGGTTTTGGGGGGAGGGGCGTGGCAATGGGAGGTAATGGGAGGGGTTTTGGGGGGAGGGGCGTGGCAAGGGAGGTTAATGGGGAGGGGCGTGGCAAGGGGAGGTAATGGGAGGGGTGTTGGGGGGAGGGGCGTGGCAAGGGGAGGTAATGAGAGGGGTGACGGATGAGGGGCATGATCAGGGGGAGGGAGGGGTGATAAAGGGGCAGTGGGAGAGACGGTTGGGGTGAGGGACATGGTAGGGGGTTAAGGGGGCAAGAGGGTATAGGGAGGGGTGGTGTGGGGGTAATGGGAAGGGTGCTAAAGGGGGGGTGGTAAAGTGGGGGAAGGATGTAAGGAGGGACATGGGAGGGAAAGATGAAAGCAGAAAAAGTGACCGCGCAGGATAATGCGTGCAAGATGAGATGAGGGAAAGAGTAATTAACTGCTTTGAGGATGAGGGAAGAAAGTGCAGACGGGGAGGAGAAGAGGAGATTAGACAATGCTGGCGATTATGAGGAAGAGGGAGTTCGGAGATGATGATGATGATAAGGGGGGGGAAATGGATGAGAGAAGAGAGAGAGAGAGAGAGAGAGGAGAGAGAGAGAGAGAGAGAGAGAGAGAGAGAGAGAGAGAGAGAGAGAGAGAGAGAGAGAGAGAGAGAGGCAATACTATATAGAAGAAAGAGAGCCATGGAGAGGAAGTCGGGAGGAGGGAACGAAATGGATTTACAGGCGAGCCAGAGGAGGTGGGGGGTGGGGGGATGAGGGGAGACGAGAGAGCAGAGCAAGATGCGAGGGACGTGAAAGAGGGGATGGGAGAACTGAGAAGGAAGGGGAGACGAGAAAGTAAAGAGAGGGAGAGGACAAGCGAGGAGAAAGGAGATGAGAGAGGATTGTTTAACTCCAGACCCTTTCTCCGGACCGGCCTGCCCCCTCACCTTTAGGGAGAGGGAAGGGGAGCGGGAGGGAGGGAGAGAGGGGGATGGGAAGGAGAGGAGAGGATGGAAATGAAGGGGTGGAAAGGAGGTGGGGAGGAGGAGGGACAGGGATGGGAAGGAAGGGCCGAGAAGGGGAAGGCGATGAGAAAGGACAGGATGGGAAAGGGAGGAGGAGGAGGAGGGGATTGAGTTAACTGTAAGAAAAGTAAGGGAAACGGGAGAGCGAGAGAGGGAAGGGGAATGGGAGCGGGGATTGAGTTGATTGTGAGAGAAGGGCTTCGGATGGCTATGTCCATAACGGGGAGCGTGGCCCACGCCCACCCACGTCGGTAAACATCCACACAGCACACGCACCACGCTCCACGGACACCAACACCACACACATTAGCACCACCACCACCACACACACACACACACACACACACACACACACACACACACACACACACACACACACACACACACACACACACACACACACACACACACACACACAGATGCACTCACACACACACACCACACCAATCTATACTATATAATAATTATATATATATATATATATATATATATATATATATATATAATATATATTATATATATATATATATATATATATATATATATATATAATATATATATATATATATATTATATATATATATACACACATATGTATATATATATATACATATGTACACACACGCACACGTACGCTCTCCTTGACGTGTAATCACAGTAAATACATAATCAAAGTTATCTGAACAGTTAAGAGAATGAGACACTTTGAAAGAGACTGATGGTGTGAAGTGTGATTAAAGTTGAGGTGGAAGTGGGGGTTTGGGTGGAGGTGGGGGGGTGAGGAGGTATTCGGGTTATCCTGGTCTGCCTGGCGTGTTGCTCTCTCTCTCTCTCTCTGTCTCTCTCTCTCTCTCTCTCTCTCTCTCTCTCTCTCTCTCTCTCTCTTCTCTGTCTCAGTCTCTCTCTCTCTCCTCTTTTTTTCTTCCTCTCATTCTTCTCTCTCTCTCTCTCTCTCTCTCTCTCTCTCTCTCTCTCTCTCTCTGTCTCAGTCTCTCTCTCTCTCCTCTTTTTTTCTTCCTCTCATTCTCCCTCTCCCTCAACGCTTCTTCCTCCCCCTTCCCCCTCGTCTACCTCCCCTCCCTTTCCCTCGTGACTACCTTTCTCTCTGTCTTGCCCCCCTCCCCCCTTATTCCTCCCTGTGTGCTTGCGCGCGTGTACGCATGTGTACGTGAGCGCGTGACTGCAAGAAGTCTTAGAAGGGCGGATGGATGTGAAGGCAGGTAGGTGGGTGTGGATGCTGGAGTTCAGAGAGAGAGAGGGAGAGAGAGAGAGAGGGAGAGAGAGGGAGAGAGAGAGAGAGGGAGAGGGGAGAGAGAGGGAGGGAGAGAGAGAGAGAGGGGAGAGAGAGAGAGAGGGAGGAGAGAGAGAGAGGGAGAGAGAGGAGAGAGAGGGAGAGAGAGAGAGGAGGGAGAGAGAGAGAGGGGGAGAGAGAGAGAGAGAGAGAGAGAGAGAGAGAGAGAGAGAGAGAGAGAGAGAGAGAGAGGAAGCGTTGCCTCTGCACGAGAATGTTAAAATTGGACGAGCGTGAGAGGGGAGAGGGAGTTGGGAGAGGGGAGGAGTGAAGAAAGGAGAATAGAGAAGCAGAAGGAGAGGAGAGGAGAGGAGAATGGAGAAGCGGAAGGAGAGGAGAGGAGAGGAGAAATGAGAAGTGAAGAGTAGAGGAGAGTGGAGAGTGGATAGGTGCAGAGAGAATAAGAGAAAAGAAAAGATAAGAAACGAAAAAAAAGAAGAAGAGAAAGCGAAAGCGGAAAAGAAAGAGAAGCGAGAAAGGAAACAAAGAGTAATTTTTACAGCGAGGCACAATCAAACACACTGTTCCTGTTGCTTAATGTGTTGTTACGAGTTTATGCTATGCTAAATACATGGACCTCGCTCTAAACAATGCAGCTTGTGTATGCGCGAGTATTTAAACATTTTAAGGCCTTTTTTTTTAGGGCGCTGATACTGAATGCAGGAAAGTTAACGCATTGTTGCTTAAAGGGAGGTAGTAAAGGTAGAGATGTAAATGAAGAGAAGGAGTGGGAGATAGGGCGGGGGAGAGAGGCGGAGAGGGAGAGGGGAAAGGGAAGGAAAGGGAAAGGGAAGAAGAGGAAGAAAAAGGAGGAGGAGGAGGGGGGGGGGGAAAGGGGATAATAGGAAGAAGAAGAAGAAGGAGGAGGAGGATAATAATAATAGAAAGAAGAAAAAGATAAAGATAACCAGCCAAAATGAGATGAGGGCGCTTTAAAAGTGGCACAAATCCGTGTAGTACGAGCTTGTTCCCGGTTGCGTTCAGGGCTGTGGGCGGGGGGGGGGGGTAGAGATGTAAAAGCGGAAATGGACCATTAAGAGGAAAGAGGGAAGCAGGAGAGAAGAGAAGAGAAGAAAGAACAGGTGGAAGAAAAAAAATGTAAAGGGTGTTTGATGATATTATCGTCGTATTCATGGAGGGAAAAAAATACGAGGAAAGTTGGAATCGTGTTCAAACGTAGGAAAGAAAACGAGATGAGAAAAATATAAAAGGGTGATGATACAGAAATAAAGAGAAGTAGTGAGATATGAAGAGTGGGAGAGGGGAGAGGAAGAGAGGAGGAGGAAGAGGAGGAAAAGAGTGAGGAGAGAGGAAGGGAGGAGGAGGAGGAGGACAGGAGTGAGGAGAGAGGAAGGGAGGAGGGGGAGGAGGAGGAGAGAGAGGCGAGGAATGAGGGGAAGGAGGGTGGGGGCGAGGGAAAAGAGGGAGGGACCATGGGGGCGAGGAGAGAGGAAAGGAGGAGGAGAGGGGAAAGGAGGAGGAGAGAGGAAAGGAGGAGGAGAGGGGAGGGAGGAGGATAGAGGCGAGAGGAGGAAGAGAGGGAGGAGGGAAGAGGGGGAGCAGGGGAGGAGGGGGCAAGGGAGGAGGAGCCTTTAGGAGTATTGATTCACTGGCCAGATACACGTGGTGGGCCGAGACCGTGTGTGTAGCAGTGCCTCGCAGGGTGGGCTGTAGGGGACGGTAACACCTCCTCCTCTTGCCCTTTCCCTCTCCCTCTCCCTCTCCCTCTCCCTCTCCCTCCCTCTCCTTTCCCTATCTCCCCTTGCCCTTTCCCCAACGTATTTGCCTCTTCCTATTCTCTCTCTCTTCTATTCTCCCTGTTCCTTGTTTGCTTCTCCCTCTCACTGTCATTCAAGTTCACACGCCCTCTCTATTCTCGTTCTCCCTCTTCTTCTTCTTCTTCCTCCTCCTCCTCCTCCTCCTCCTCCTCCTCCTCCTCCTCCTCCTCCTCCTCCTCCTTCTCCTCCTCCTCCTCCTCATCTTCCTCTTCTTCTTCTTCTTCTTCTTCTTCTTCTTCTTCTTTTCTTCTTCTTCTTCTTCTTCTTCTTCTTCTTCTTCTTCTTCTTCTGTCCTCTCCCTCCCCTTCCCTTTCCTCCTCTCCCTCTCCTTCTCACTCCCGCTCTTCCTCTTCTTCCTTTCCTTCTTCTCCCTCTAGTGATGGTAATGATACTTTTACCTTCGTTGTGGTGAGAGGAAATGAGAATGGAAGGAGAAAGGAAAAGTGAGAAAAGAAGAAAGAGAAGGGGGGGAAAGAAAGCAAAGAATATGAAAGGGTAAGGGAAAGGAGAAGAGGAAAAGAAAAAAAAAAAAGAACAAGATGAGAAAAAGGAAGAAAATGAAACAAAATGAAAAAGTTATGTAAAAATCACTTAATTAAAATCACTTTATCATTTCGACGTAAAAAAAAGAGAAAAGAGCTTAAGATATCGGAAAGACATTTGCTTTTTTACATTACCCGTTTAATCCTGAGGAAGCGGGAGAAAGTAGGGATGAGAAATGAGGAATAAGATATGAGAGATGAAGAATAAGATATGAGAGATGAGAAATGAGGAATAAGAGATGAGATATGAGAGATGAAAGATGAAGAATAAGAAATGAGGAATGAGAGATGAGGAATAAGATATGAGAGATGAGAAATGAGGAATAAGAGATGAAATATGAGAGATAAGGGATTACTTGTGGCGGAAGGAGATGTTAGGAGAAATAAAGGATGAGGGGGAGATGGAGGGAAGAAATATAAGGGAAGAGAAGATAGCTAGACAAGGAGGAGAAGGAAAAGAAATAAGAAACAGACAAAAGAAAGAGACAAAAAATATGGAAAAAGATAAAGGGAAAAGTGATAACGATAAAAAAAGAACACGGAGAATGGAAGGGCAAATAAATCAATCGAAAATGAAGGGGGAAGGCCAGAGAATAATAAAGACGACGATGAGGAAAAGAAACTGCAGGATGGGGCATATAAAACATGATAGATGTAGATAGATAAATAAATGTACTGTATCTATAGATATAGACATGTATGAAAGTATAAATGTAGATATAGATGTAATTATAGACATAGATATATAGATTAAGATATAGATATAGACATAGATATATATATATATATATAAACATACACAGGGAGCAAGACCATGTAAAGGACAGAGAAACGAGGGGACTAGATATAAAATGAAAGACAACAAAGTAAAGCGAAGAAAGAAGGGAATAAAAGGCAAGCTTAGTAAATACGGTTAAGATGCAACGAGAATGGGGACGCAGGAGACAGGATGCGAACGATGGCTGCGAGGGAAAAGAGACAAAGAGGAAGGAGGGAGAGGGAGAGAGAGAGAGAAAGGGGGAGGGAGGGAGACAGGGAAGGAGGGAGGGAGGGAGAGAGTAAGGGAGAGAGGGAGAGATTGAGGGAGGGATGGAGAGAGAGAGAGAAGAAGAGGGGACGCCAGTTAGGGTGGGGGGGCTGGGAGGATAGAGGGGAGGAATGGAGGGGGGGAGGGTACAAAGCAAGGGAAGGGTACGTAAGGAGAGACGGAGGTACTGGTATGAGTGTTGATGTGTCGTGGGCCTGTTTATCTGCCTCCTCTTGTTCGTTTTCAAGTTTTTGTTTGTGTGTGTGTGTGTACGTACGTGTACGTGTACGTGTACGTACTCGTATAATTATATGTATATGTGTGTGACTATGTATTTACGTCCATACCTGTTTGCGTTTGTGTTTTGTTTTCGTGTGGGTGTAGGCGGTGTATGTTGATTTTGTGAAACAGTTTACTATTATGTTTTTTGTAACGTAAATGAGCTGGAATGACACGTTTCTTGTGATGAAATATATATGAAAAAGAATCCAGCTGCAGAGGCAAGGGGCGTGTAACAATATAAATTCGATGCTAAAGAAAGAAATTTGAGAAAGGAAAAAGTGAGAGAGAGAGAAAGAAAAACAAGCACTGAAAGACCGGAAAAGGGATTCACAGAATTAATATTGGAGTGGAAGCTTTTCGGATGACTGCAGAGTGGATTGTATCGCCTAACGCTCGCAAGATTAAATAAATCTTCCTGACGCATAAATGCTATTTCTTTCTCCCTCGTTTATTCGCTTTTCCTTTCTCCCGTTTTTTATTTATCTCGGAAAGAACGAGGCTGGTGAGTGTGTGTGTGCGTGGGGCGTCGCCGGGGTTCATATTTCCCGGCAGCGACCGCGGGCACAAATCACGAAGAGCGCGTCTCCTCAAGGAATGGAAAATATTGACCCACTGCTTCGTTGGTTCACACGAATGACGGGGGATTATTGGGGGGGCACGCACGCCGTACATGTGAGCGGGCAATCAAACACGCACACGGACAAGCACCGGTACGCGAACACGCATACACATACACATACATACACGCACGCACGCACGTGGTTGTAAGTGCTCGCATATCATATTCATAGACCGAACATGCCAACACGCTCGAGGAAAGTGATAAGTGTTTGCCATTCTATCGCCCAGGGCGCTGTGTCGGGGGGTGTTTGGGCTGCCGGGTTTAAGTCTTGATTCCGTTGATTAGTGGGATCACGTGAGATTAGCTAGTCGTTTGTGTTGTGGCCAATCAGATGCTCTCAGAAGTAAAGAACAACAAGGGAAAAGAAGACTCAGCGGAGGACAGTCGCAGGGACGACGCGAGGCGAGGCAAGACGACAGGATTATGTGAGTACGTACTAAGGTAGGGAGCTGAGACCCGGTGTCAATTCAGGAAACATGAATAAAAGATGAGAATAATTATAAGTATGCTTTGTGCGAAGTCGTTAGGGATTCAGGGCACGATTACCCATTTTCTGCTATTTATAACTAAATTCAGTAATGGAATGATACAGTTTAAAGGACTTAGTCGCG
>NC_051389.1:48092325-48094825 GCF_015228065.2 Penaeus monodon
AGGAGAGAGAAGAGAAGGGAGGGGGGTGCATGTGAGAGGGGAGAGGAGAGATAAGAGAGGGGAGGGGAGAGGAGAGGAGAGGTTGTGAAAGGAGAGGCGAGAAGGGAGACGGGAGATGAGAAATAAGGAGAAAGGAAGCGAAACGAAACGAAAGCAGAGATGAAAATAGAAGGGATGAGAAGGAGAGGACAAGATAATTTGGGCAAAGGAAGGGGACGTGGAGAGGGGAGAAAGGAGAAATAACGCCCTTGGGAGAGGGGGAGGGGGATCGAAAACGAAGACCCCTCCTCGCGTACGAAGTGTAGTGCTTCTCGCGACGGAGTTTACAACAGGAAGTTTGTGATCTCCGAGGCGTTATTTCCAGCCTAATGCGGGTGTTACTCTATGAGGTGGCCGATTTCCGTGCTAAATGGTCCTAGAACCGCTTTGCACAGGGAGTCTGGGGAACACAACAACAAGCTGTCCGGTGTTTGCCTGTTGTGAGTGGCAAGTAAAAAAAGATTTGACTTGTGGAAGACCGATGATAAGTGTGAGCGGATTCGTGTGTTTGTTTGTGAGGTGTGTGTGTGTGTGTGTGTGTGTGTGTGTGTGTGTGTGTGTGTGTGTGTGTGTGTGTGTGTGTGTGCGTGTGTGTGTGTGTGTGTGTGTGTGTGTGTGTTTGGGTCTGTCTCTGTCTCTATCTCTCGCTGTCTGTCTGTCTGTCTATGTTTGTGTTCTGCGTCTGTGTCTGTGTGCGCCTGTGTCTGTCTCTGTCTCTGTCTGTCTGTCTATTTCTCTGTGATATGTGTGCCTGCTTGTGTTTGTGTGAGTGATTTCTAGTGTCAGCATCCCTAAGGTGTCACGTTACACAAACATTAACCAACGCATAGACGTGTGGGAAAATTCTGCTGCGGTATGTTTCAGCAGCTTCACGCAAGAGTCAGCGCTGTGTTAGTCCTTAGTATAATTCTCAGCACGTATTGCCACGGGGTCGGAACCCATCTACTTATCTTTCTTGTATCTGGCGTCTCGAACACGTTAAAGCTGTGGGTACGTCAGGGCCTTGAACACGCCAGAGGTGGTCGAGGGAGGAGCAAGGGCGGGGGGAAAGAGCGCGAGCAGAAGTATGAGTACAAGCAGAAGGAGGAGGAGGTGGAGGACGAGGAGGAGGAAGGGGGGGAGGAGGAAGAAGAAGAGGAGGAGGAGGAGGAGGAAGAAGAAGAGGAGGAGGAGGAGGAGGAGGAGGAAGAAGAAGAAGAAGAAGAAGGAGAAGGACAAGGACAAGGACAAGGAGAAGAAGAAGAGGAGGAGGAGGACGACGACGAGGAAGAAGAGGAAGAGGAATAATAATAATAACAACAACAACAACAACAACAACAACAACAAGAAAAGGAATAAGAATAGCAAGAAAAAGAAGAGGAGGAGGAATAAGAATTTGCAGGAGGAGAGGAGGAAGTACGATGGGCTGACACATGTGCACAGCGACAGCTTTACTGCCCGGCGCCCGCTGTGGGGAAGCCGCGAGGGGCGGAGGCAGGTGAGGGGAAGGATGGTTGGATGGGGGGCGGGAGAAGGAAGGATGATATAGAAAAAAAGATTGAGGAGAGGGAAAGAGAGAGGAAGAAGGAGAGGGAGAGGGAGAGGAAGGGATGGGGGGCGGGAGAAGGAAGGATAATATAGAAAAAAAGATTAAGAAGGAGAGGGAAAGAGAGAGAGGGGAAGAAGGAGAAGGAGAGGGAGGGAGGTTGGGTAAGAACTAGCTAGATAAGAAAGAAATAAAGTCTTAAAGATGAACATGTTAAACCAGTATAATAAAGCTGGGGAAAAACTAAAGAAATAGGAATAAACTAGAATATACAGGAAGGAAAAGGAAAAGAAAAAAAGGAAGGAAGAGATACACACGCTTAGGCAAGAGTGGAAAACGAAGGAAAGCATGGGAAAGGAAGGGAAATTACCTTGATAGTGGTAACCAGGTAATCCGACTTGCCCTATGGTCGGTATGGCTCTGGTCCAACCGTCCGAAAGGCGAGTTTAACAAATGTGACTACAAAACGTGTGTGTGTGTGTGTGTGTGTGTGTGTGTGTGTGTGTGTGTGTGTGTGTGTGTGTGTGTGTGTGTGTGTGTGTGTATGTGTGCATGTGGTTGTGTTTGAGTATGTGTATTCCTAAGTGCTCGGGTGCTTTTAAAATTGGTATTTACGAATGCCTGTGCGCATACATTTGAATTTTCTCAACCCAAACACGGCCATATCGGGAAGCACGAGTGTGTCAGTGGGTACACCCCAGTCGAGTTTCCATCGCCTCCCCTGAGGGTTGGGGGGTTTCGCAGGGGGAGGGGGAGTGATGGGGGGGAAGGGAGCAGAAGGGGGAGGGGATCCATTTATCACGCAAGTTCGGTCAAATTCACATCATGTTCCCCCGATCGTTTGTCTTCATACCTCGCCAGCTTCCTCGGGCGCCGGACGTCCCTATCCCCTCGCTCCTTCCCCTACCCCTACCCTTCCCCCTTCCTCTTCCCCTG
>NC_051389.1:48102325-48107325 GCF_015228065.2 Penaeus monodon
CTCACACATTTTGTAAATCGAAGAAGGGATTTGAGTGAGCCTGGGTGGGATTACCCGATTTAGCGACAAAGATTAACATGCGTAGAATTTTGATTATGTCTTTGTTGTGGTTGTTTTCCGTTTTCTTGTTATGAAGCGGAGGACGTCTGTTGATTGATTTGATATTCTAGAAAACTGACCTGTTTTTTTTATATGTTTGTTGGAAATAGAGCGTTTTTTTATGTTCTGTTTATGTCGTGTGCACGTTTGCATATTAAAAATAATTCATATATGGTAAACAGTTTTGTGGAATTTTATTTTTGACGGTATTTGTTATGTTAGTGATGGTAATGAAAATGATAATTTTGGTGACAGAATTGAGAATATTTATGATGATGAGGGGTAATACCAGTAATGATTTCGATGATGATGATAGTGATAATGACGATGATAGTGATAATAATGATAATGGCGATGATGTGATGATTGTGATAATGACGATGATAGTGATAATTATGATAATGATTATAGTGATAACGATAATGACGATGATTGTGATAATGATAATGACGATGATGGCGATAACGATAATGACGAAGGTGATAATGATACCGATGATGAGGAAGAGAGGCAATACCGCTATCAGAATTCCCCCATTCCCTTCCGCTTTCCTTCGGACAGCAAAACCACCCTTTTCTTTTCTCCATTTGGCCTGAGTGAGCCATTGTCCGAGGGCCGCCGGGGTGTCCTAAAAGGATCGTACCCTACATGTTTATGACTTCCCTTATGTAGGTGAGGTCGATGCCCACGAGCTGTACGCTACGAAATTGGACCTTATGGCTGCGGGAGTTATCGGCGGCGCGCGGTACTTCTGAGGGAATGGCCTGCGTCGGGATGCGTTTTGTTTGTTTGTTTGTTTTTCGTTGTTGTTACTGTACTGTATGCTTTATTGTTGGTGGCCGTTGGAGGTACTGTTGTTGGCTGGACAAGCTTGTTTTATTTGTTTTGTTGTTGTTTGGGGGGGGTGGAGGGGGCGGGGTTGTGTATATTGTTATGCTGCACAATAGCTGTATTTTTCCTTTCATTCGATGCTGTTCGGGGAATATTTTTGGCAAATATGTTTATCATGTTCATATATTTATTCGTGTTTTTTTTTGTTTTTTGTTAATTTATTTGTTTGTTTGTTTGTTTATGCATTTATTTATTTATTTATTTATTTTTATTTAAGCGACCATTCTTTTTATGCCTGAACACTGTCCTCCCTCCCCCCCTCATCTATCACCCCCTCCCCCTTCCCCCCAACCGCAAGCCTCAACCGCGGGAAATAAAAGTTCGTAAACAGTAACTTGCTTTAACGACCGGTGGAATATCATATTCCGACGCAGTCTCGTTCCGCCATGTTTATTGTGACCATTTTTCTGCGCGTTCTGGTTCTCTCACACGCGCACGCCTACGCACGGGAGACATAATAATCTTTATTTGTCTGTCTGTCTTTCACTGTATCTGTATCTGCTGCTGTCTCTCTCTCTCTCTCTCTCTCTCTCTCTCTCTCTCTCTCTCTCTCTCTCTCTCTCTCTTCTCTCCTCCTCTCTCTCCTCTCTGTCTCTCTCTCTCCTCTCCTCTCCCCTCTCTCTCTCCTCTCTCTCTCTCTCTCTCTCTCTCTCTCTCTCTCTCTCTCTCTCTCTCTCTCTCTCTCTCTCTCACGGACGCACGCGTACACACACACACACACACACACACACACACACACACACACACACACACACACACACACACACACACACACACACACACACAGGGCATCATACGAAATTCTAAACAGATTTTTTGTTTACGAAAGGAAAAAAAGTACTTCACGTCTCTTAACTGCGTGAAAAGGACAAAGGCATTTTTTTTCTCTCAGCAGTGACGGTCAATTTATAGCTTCCTTTTTTCTCGAACAGTGATGTTGGGGAGATGGGCGTCTGTGCCCACGGGCTTGTTTATTTGTTCATTATTGATTTGTTTGTCTTTCTTTATTTGTTCATTTTTCATGATTTCTGTTGGTTTTCTTTCTTTCTTTATGTATTCGTTTATTTGTTTATTTATTAGAAGCAATGAATACGTTTGGGGACATGGTCCACTCAAAGAACAGAACTTTTTTCATTATTTATATGTCTGTTTATTTCTTTATTCATTCATCCATTCATTTTAAGCCAGCGAATGTGTTTCTAAGCTTTCCCCCGGACCCGCGCATGGGGACGGGGAGCAGTGGCGCAATGCCGTTGGTCGTGGAAGATGCTTGGGGATGAGCCGTAACTTGGTCGCTGGGTTAGTTAGCCTGCGGGGCGTCGCGGCAATGCAGTTTGTGCAGTTAAAGGGCATTGCAGGCCGCTCTGTGACGCCAATCGGGTAATTGAATGACTGCAAGTTGATCCTTTGGCGGAGGGGGTCGGAGGCGCGAGCAGGTGAGTGCCTGGGGGCAGGAGAGGCGCGCGCTCGCTAGCAGGAGGCTGTTCTCATGCAGGCACAAAAGCACACGAATAATGGTGTGTATGCACGCACCCACACGCATCCATGAACACACGCACGCGCACGCACGCACACACACACACACACACACACCACACACACACACACACACACGCACACACCACACACCACCACACCACCACCACTCAACCACCACCACCACCTCACCACACACACACCATCACTCACACACACACACACACCCCCACACACACACACACACACACACACACCCTCCTCCCCCCCCTCCCCTCCTCCTCCTCCTCCTCCTCTCCTCCTCCTCCTCCTCCTCCTCCTCCTCCTCCTCCTCCTCCTCCTCCTCCTCCTCCTCCTCCTCCTCCTCCCCCTCCTCCTCCTCCTCCTCCTCCCACACACGCCCCCCCCCACATACACATACATCAACATGCACTTTAAGAAATATTGCGAAACAGATAAAGGCACAGACAGTTCTAGAATAAATTTCCCGCCATCGAAGTGTGCGTAGGAAGAGAAAACGTTTATTTTGGTCCACTCGCCGAGGGGAAAATCACAGACCTCGTTCCCGTCCTGGCGATTGGCGATTAATGGCGATTAATGTATGCCTTGCTCTGCACAGGTCCTCATGTGCCACGTACGGAAAGCAAGACAAATGAACCCGACGCTGCGTTAAATCCGTGTCCCCGAGAAAATAGGAACAGGATCGCCATAGTTAAAAAAAAGTGGTTAAATCATCTATTTTGATCTACGATTTTTAATTCGAGAAAATCTCAAGGAACAAAGGCATGCGCACTCGGCCGATCCCAACGCGCGGGGGAAAAAATGGCGTTCACTTGCATTTGTTTTCAGTCTGATTTTGAGGTAGATTAAGGTGTGTTCTTCGAAATCGTGTTGAACCAAAGCGAATTTGAATTAATGTGACTGTTATTGTTGTTATTATTATTATTGTCGTTGATGCTGATTCTTGTATTATTGATTATTAAGATTATGATGATTATTATTGTGTTATTGATATATTTTAATCCAGTTGTTCAGTTTATTGCGCTGTGTGTATTAGTGGGTGCGCATATTTCTTTACTGTTCTTTGTGGAAATCCATTCGGCAGAAATATCCCATTAAAAGAAAGCGAGCGGGCGAAATGGTACGAATAATTATGGGAACACATAAAACCCACTGGTGGAGATACAAGGCTTTGAGGAAAAAAAGTTTTAAGCTTTAAAACGTGTCCCGTGTAAACGAGGCGTCTGCGGGTCTGGGCGTGGTGGGCGGTAGGGGGGCGGGGGAGAGAGGGAGGGGGTTGCACCGTATTTGTGACGTAAGGACGGCAGTGGGGGTGTGGGAGGGGGAAGGGGGAGGGGTGTTGGTTACACCGTAGTTATGGCGCTAGAATGGTGTGGGGGAGGGAGGGAGGGAAGGTGGGAGGGGGGTTGGCTGCACCGTAGTTGTGACGTGGTGGTGGGGGGGGGAGTGAGCTGCACCGTAATTGTGACGCAAGAAAGACGCGTGGGGGAGGGGGAGAGGGAGTAGGGGAAGGGGGTATAGAGAGAAAGAGAGAGGACAGGGAGAGGAAAACGTGAACTCTTCGTAAGATAATTGTTTCCCTTTTTGAGGCTGTATCTGATCAGTGTTAATTATGTCTTCACGGGGAAAAAAAAATTATTCATTAATTCTGCTTCGCTTAGTTGTTCATTCGCCGTGAACATTGAACTCTTTTTCTTTGACTTCACATACCACAGGACATCAAAGGGCATCACATGATTTGATATCACGTTTTCTTCCTTTATGCCGCCGTACTTACGAGCCTCCTGTGTTGTTTATTGGATGCCTAAGTCGCCCTCTTGTGTTGCCCTGTACCATCTCTTTGACATTTTTTTTTTCCTGTTCTATTTTAGAAATTGTACATCGAATCCCCCCCCCCCCCCTTACTTCACCCGTATTCAACCTTTGATGGTATGTTAAGGTCGTCTTTCATCTGTCGTGACGTCATCCGCTTGGCTGCCTGTTGTGACGTCATCTGCCCGACTGCCTGTCGTGACGTCATAAGCCTGGCTGCCTGTCGTGACGTCATCCGCCCGTTCATTCAGCATGCCCGTACGCGCGCGTGTTGCCTGGCGACGGGAGTCTGACTGCTTGTTCAAGGAGTATTCGTCAGTATTCGAGGATATAAATTTGTTTGATATAAGATTTTGAGGGATGGTGGGTGATCCGATGTTATATATCGTATTTCTCCCCCTCTCTCTCTCTCTCTCTCTCTCTCTCTCTCTCTCTCTCTCTCTCTCTCTCTCTCTCTCTCTCTCTCTCTCTCTCTCTCTCTCTCTCTCTCTCTCTCTCTTAATCTCTCTCTCTCTCAATCTCACCCTCCCTCCCCTTCCTCCCTCCCCCTCTCTCCCTTTTACTCTTTCCGTTTTCACTTTCTTTTATTATTAAAAAAATTCTGACAACTTTTTTCCCTTTTTATCTGCTTCATAGATTTAAGTCGTTCCTTTCGTTTCATTTAATTAAATAGAAATGTAGACAACTTTCTATTTGAATAG
>NC_051389.1:48117325-48132325 GCF_015228065.2 Penaeus monodon
TTTTTTTTTTTTTTTTTTCTTTTTCTTTTTTTCTTTTTTTTCCATGCTCTCTCTACTCTACTCTCTCTACATTTTCTGTCTTTCTCTTGCTTTCTCTTTTTATCTCTTTGCTTTCTCTCTTTCTCTTGCTTTCTTTCTCTTTTTTTCTCTTGCTCTCTCTCTCTCTCTCTCTCTCTCTCTCTCTCTCTCTCTCTCTCTCTCTCTCTCTCTCTCTCTCCTCTCTCTCTTCTCTCTCTCTCTCTCTCTCCCTCTCTCTCTCTCCTTCCCCCCCCCTCTCCCCTCTCTCTCTCTCTATCTATCTATCTATCTATCTCCATGTAGTTTTGGCGAGTTAAAATGATGATATATTCTTTTTTAAGCGAAATGTGCTTTCAAAGGATTAACTAACTAATTCTCTTGTTTTTAGCTAAAAAAAAAATCTCTCTCTCTCTCTCTCTCTCTCTCTCTCTCTCTCTCTCTCTCTCTCTCTCTCTCTCTCTCTCTCTCTCTCTCTCTCTCTCTCTCTCTCTCTCTCTGTCTCTCTCTCTCTCTCTGTCTCTCTCTCTCCCTCCCTCCCTCCCTCCCTCCCTCCCTCCCTCCCCTCACTCACTCGCTATTTACAGATAGATGGATGAATAGACAGACTTACACACAGATAGATAGATAGTAGTAGATCTTTGAAACAAAGGTTTCTCAGATTCATTGAATTTGGCAAAAGTTCAAATGGAAAGCAAATTACATTTCTGACATATACACATCTCATGTGGATCCGTCAAAAATGGAAATGTAATTTATTTTCAGTTATTTTTTCTGTTCGCGTGGAGGGCGCCGTGAAAAAATAATGAAATGTTCCGATTTTTTTTCTCTCTCTCTCTTGTTTTTTTCTTTATTATTATTATTCATCTTCTTGTTTTTCTCTTCATCTACACATGCACTTATTTGCGCTTTGTTGCCGTGTCCCTTCCGACCCCCAACGCACATTCTTATTAAGATAAATTCGTAATTAATCGGGAGTGTTTGTCTGTCCTCACCCCACAAGAGCCAGGCATTCCCGCCCCTATAGACCTCTCGCTCCCGGCACCCGAGCGGAGAGAGAGCCACACGAGGGCGCTGACCGAGGGGAGTGACCGAGGGGTCGAAGGCTCTCGCGTATTAAGCCCCTCGCCTGATTTGGTCCCTGGGAAGGCTCGGGTTGTTGGGGATTTCGTTCTGTTGGGGAGAGAGGGGAGGGAGGTGGGAAGGGAGGGGAGGTGGGGAGTTGGGGAGTGGGTAGGAGAGGTGGGGTGTTGGGTAGGAGGACGAGGGGAAGGAGGGTACGGAGATAGGATGGGGGAGGGTGGAGGGATGCGAAGGGGGTTAGGGAAGACGGAGGAAAAGGCTGAGGATGAAGGAAAGGCCATAGGGGAGAAGGCGATGGAGAGGGGTGAGGGAGGAGAGGGTGAGGCATGATGAAAGAAGGGAGAGGGGGGAAGGGGCCTAAGAAGATGGGGAGAGGATGAGGGACATCGGGAGAGGGTGGGAGGAAGGGGGTGTGGAGGGAGGAGGGGGCAGGTTCGTTCTAGTGATGGCACTCGTCTTCTTTGTGTTTGTTGGCATGGCATGGGCTGACAGCGCTAATGTTGTTGTTGTTGTTGCTGCTGCTGTTGCTGTTGCTGTTGCTGTTGCCGTTGATATTTCTGATGTTCTTCTTCATTGAGGAGTGAGGAAGATATTGATAAAATTGAGGAGCAGTAGAATGATGAGCATACAGGCATTGTGTTTAGGCCTATATTGGGAACAACAATAGTACTAATAACAGCATTGACATCATCAACAATAGGAACTAATCAATAACTACAGAGAACAATAAAAGTGATATGATGATAACAGTGTTGATAATAAATATGATAATAATTATAGTTACAGTGATAACGATGTTGATATTAATAATGATAATAACTATGATTACAATAATAATGATGTTGAAATTAAACTGATAATGGTAATGGTAATGATATTGTTGATAGTTATGATAATAGTAATTATCATCATAATAATTATCATCATAATAATGATGATGATGATAATAATAATAGTGGTAATAATATTGATTATGGTGAGAATATTGATGTCATTTGTAGTGAGGGTCGATAATGGTAATAGCAGTTATAACAGCAGCAGTAATAATAATAATTGTTATAATGGAGATCATAATGTTGATGATCTGATAACGTGCATCTTGCCAGTAATATGAATAATTATGATAACGAATAAGAATGTTAGTTTTAAATAATGGTTCCAGTGCTTATTGTGACAATATATTGACGTGATTGCCTTTATTAATATTACTATGATGATCTTTATGCTGAAGAATGTGCTAATGATGTAGGATAATGATGTTGGTAATGATAGTGATATACAAAAAGGTTAAAGCAGTGCCGCTAATGAGCACACACACACACACACACACACACACACACACACACACACACACACACACACACACACACACACACACACACACACACACACTCACACTCAAACATGTATATATACATGCACATAAACAAGACATTCCGTATTATATAGAATTATTTATTCTAACGCACATGTATATATGCATATACATAAACACAGACGGGCAGACAGACAGACAGACAGACAGAGATTTAGACATCCCGTATTATATTGAATTATTTATTCTAACAAACACAAACGCACGCACACATACAGACACTTATTTATCTTTATATCATATTTACACAAACATATACACCCACTAATAATATGTATCAGGGAACAGCAGGTGTGCCTTATTTTTTAACGCTAACGCAGATCGTTGCATTTACAAGCGTGGATCAGCAAGTACATGCAGGTGTTTGTGAGGTCAACACCGAGAGTGTATATAATCCATGTAAACACAAGAGTTGATTTGTGCATGGCGTTTTAGGTCGAGAGGGTCTGAGCGCATGCGTGACACGGCGCATTCAGGTATTTAGTGCAAAGTGATGTTGCATTGCAATAGCGATTGGTATTTCTGCAAGCCATCTATCTACCACAGTCCTTTCCAGTCTCGCTTGTCATGCAGGGAGGCCGCCATCATGCGCAGTGACTAACATCACGCAGAGTTATGTCAGTGATGCATCAGGCTGTGGCGTCATACGGGAGGTGCGCGCACGTGTGTGTCACCCTTTATACACACTCGCTGGGTAGTGCTGTTTTGCCATTCGAGGGGGGGGCGGGGTGAGGCTAGGCAGGGGGAGCAACGGGAAAGAGGGGGAGGAGGGATGGAGGGGAGGTTAGGCAGGAGGGAGAATGGTAAGGAGGCACAGCATAGGGAGGCGGGGGAGGGGGGGGTACGGAGAAGAGGAAAGATAAATCAGGATTGAGAAGAGGAGCAAGGAGTAAGCAATGGAAGGGAATAGGAAGAGAGAGAGAAAAAAAAGAAGAGGAAGAGAAGGAGTAAAAGAGGCTGAAAGAAGGAAGATAAAGGAATCAGCGAGAGACAAGAAAAAAAAGCATTTTAAAGCAATGCATTTACCAATCAGAAACACACATCGATTCTCTGTGGCGGCGTAGGCATGCGGGCAACAAAGACACACGATTCCCCGCGCGTTTTTTTTTTCTTTCTTTCTTTCTTTTTTTCTTTCTTTCTTTCTGGCTTTCTTTCTTTTTTCAAGGAAACGGCGCGATGACGTCACGACCCATCCTGACTGCACCGACTCGCCATGACGTGGATGGTATTTGCGGCGGATTCTCATGACGTCTGCTGCTGGTTTTCCATGGCTTTATTTGAGTGAGAGAGAGAAAGGGTGGGGAGAAAGAAAGGGAGGGAGGGAGGGAGAAGGAGAGGGAGGGAGGGTGAAGAAGAGGGAGGGAGGGAGTATGAAATGACAGACAGAAAGAACGAAAGAAAGAGGCAGACAGACAGAGAGAGAAAGAGAGACAGGACCTGGGACGCTGCAGCCAAATGGCCGTTTGTGAGTGTGGGGAGGCGCTGGGGTGGGAATGAAGGTAGTAAACCCACGCACTGCTCCAGCTGTGCCTCGGTCACGCGGGTGAGGGAGATGGGTGGGGGAGAAGGGGGTGAGGAAGAAGGGGTGGAAGCAGAGGGAGGAGGAGATGGGTGGAGAAGGGAGAAAGGGTAGGAGCAGAGGGAGGAGGGGAAGGGGAGAAGGAAAAGGGGTAGAAAGAGAAGATGGGAGAACAAGGAGAAAGGAGAGGGGAAGGAGAGAGAAAGAGCGGAGAGGGTGAAGGGGGAGAAAAGGTAAGTGGGAAACATCAAGATTAGGAGAAGGGCGAAGGGTGAAGAAGAAGGGGGGGAGGAAAAGAAAATAGAGGAAGAAAGGAAGCAAGATATAGAAGAAGAGGAAGAAAAGAAGCAAGATATAGAAGAAGAGGAAGAAAAAAAACACAAGAGAGAGAAAAAAAGATAAAGACAAAGGAAGAGATGTAGTCAGAGATAGAGAATTGGGAAGAGGGAGAAAGATGAGAGGGGAAGGGGAGGAGGGGAGGGGAGTTAAGGGGGAGTGAAGGGGAGAAAGCTCATCTCAAGCATAACACGTGAATAAATAATGTTGTTTGCATATTGCTTTTAGATCCTCGTGCGTGTTTATTTGTTTGTGAGCTAAGGAGTGATTTTTAAAAAATGAGTAAGGGATTTAGGGAATAATGGATGAATGAGAGTGAGTAAACGGGTGAGAGACTGATTGTATGAACGTTTGAATGACGGAAGAGTAACTAAATGTGTAGCTATGTGCACGTTTCCATGTTTTATGTGCACGGAGTGTTTATGTTTGCGGTTCATGCTTTTGTGTGACTGTGCTTGTCTCTCTTTTGCGCGCGCTCGCGCGTATGTGTGTGTGTGTGTACGTGTACGTGTACGTGTTCGTGTACGTGTACGTGTATTTGTGTGTGTAAGTAAGGGCATGTATCCTCACGGTAGTCAGCAAGTAAGCAAAATATTACGAAGGAGGCGCTAGTAAGCACGAATAGTAAGGCAGGGTGAAAGATAAGGACAGTGCTATAAAGCACGCATTATCAGTGACAGTATACAATTGTGACTCGTTGAGGCAGGGTGGGGTGGGCGGGCAGGGTGGTGGAGGTGGAGGTGGAGGTGGAGGTGGAGGTGGAGGTGGAGGTGGAGGTGGAGGTGGAGGTGGAGGTGGAGGTGGAGGTGGAGGTGGAGGAGGAGGAGGAGGAGGAGGAGGAGGAGGAGGAGGAGGAGGAGGAGGAGGAGGAGGAGGAGGAGGAGGAGGTGGTGGTGGTGGTGGTGGTGGTGGTGGTGGAAGAACAACAACAACAACAACAACAACAACCACAACAACAACAACAAAAGAAGAGAGGGTTTAAGGGAGATGAGGAAGGTGAGATAGCGTGCGGGAGTGAGGAAAGGGGGAAGGGGATGGGAGAATGTAAGGGAGAGGAAGGAGGAGGGAGGTTAATAGGGAAGGGGAGGGGGCAGGGGGGAGGGGGTGGCAGACAGTAAAGACTAACTCACTCGGCCTTAAAGACCTTATATTGGCTGGACTGGTCCTTTGGGAGGGTAGAGGAAGGGGAGGGGGTAGAGGGAGGGAGGAAAGGAGGGAAGGGAACATTCCTGCATTTGAAATTATGATGGTTGTTTCTCTCTCTCTCTCTCCCTCTCCCTCTCCCTCTCTCTCCCTCTCCCTCTCCCTCTCCCCTCCCCCTCCCTCCCCCTCCCCCCCTCTCCCTCTCCCTCTCCCTCCCTCTCCCTCCCTCTCTCTCCTTTCCTCTCCTTCCCTCCCTCCCTCCCTCCATTATTCCTTATCCCGAATATCTTCTCCCGAGCATCATTTTGTTTTTTTTATCTCTTCCTCGCGTCCACGTCACTCTGTCCCTCCAGCCTGACGCGTCGCCTTTGGCCTTGTATTTTGCCGAAAGAAAAGGGGAAAATCTTCAAAGCCGATTTAATCAAGCGGATCTGTTGATTAAATTTATGTCATTGGTCGCGCGTCCCGGCACACCTTAACGCGCGGATGAAGTTTGTTCTTTTTTTTAAATGTTTATTTGTTGATTTATTTTATTTGTTTATTTATTTATTTATTCATTTGTTATTTATTTATTATTATTATTATTATTTAAGTGTTATTTGCTTTTTCGTTGGGAAATGAGTGTAATTTGTAGAGGGTATTTTTAGGTGGTTCATTGTGCTTTTTTTCGAGATATGAATTCTGGTGTCTTTTTTTTTTGTTTGTTTGTTTGTTTAAGGGATAGCATTTTCATTTGTCATTTCGTAATTTCTCTGCATTTTTAGATTTGTCCTTTTTTTTTAAATTCACATGCTTACATGTTTTGTCTCTTTGTTTGTTTATTTGTTTTCTTGTTCAGCGCTTTAATTGCTGTTTGTTTCTTACATGAGTTTATCCGAGGGATTGTTGACTTCATGTTCTGTCTTTGTAAAATATATGCTTTGTTTGACAGTCTTAATTACTAGCTTTTATATTCACTTTTTCATTCTTGTTTTGATATTCTTTTTAAACTAGTTATATCCCTTGCGCCCTTCCTCCATCTCTTCAAATCTGTTTGTGTTCGTCTGTCTGACTCTTTCTTTCTTTCTTTCTTCCCCCCCCCCCTCTCTCTCTTCTTTCTTTCCTCTCACTCTCTCTCTCTTTCTTTATTTCTTTCTTTCCTCTCTCTCTTTTTCTTTCCTCTCTCCTCTCTTTCTTTCCTCTCTCCTCTCTTTCTTTCCTCTCTCTCTTTCTCTCTCTCTCTCTCTCCTCTCTCCTCTTTCTCTCCTCTCTCTCTCCTCTCTCTCTCTCCTCTCTCTCTCTCCTCTCTCTCTCCTCTCTCTATATCTATCTATCTATCTATCTATCTATCTCTTTTCGTATCCCATTCTCCACCTCTCTTCCTGTTTTCAATTCTCCCCCTATCTACATTCTCAACCTCTCTCCGCTTTTCCCCCTTTCCCCTTCTTCCCCTCTCCCTCTCCCTCTCCCTCTCCCTTTCCCTCTCAGGCAAGCAGGCAACCCCGCATGGCGATAGGGACTCCAAACGGCAACGTAAATGGTTTCATCTTCGAGTGTTGCCATCTGGGGTGCCCTCGGTTTATAGGCCGGGAAGGAGGGGGTTTTGTGTTGCAAGAATTGGTGATGCTCCTGAAGGGTCGTCCTCGTCCTCCTCGTCCTCATCCTCGTCCTCGTTCTCTTCCTCGGGGTCGTTGAGTCGTGGCTTTCCGAGGTCGTGATTGCTCTCCAAACCTCAGATCTCACTATTTTTTTTTCTCGCTCTTTCATTCTTTGTTTGTTTTTTCAACGCTCGTGTTTTATGTAGCTTCAGTATTTTTGTTTGTTTGTTTTTTGCGTGTTTCTTTGTGAGAAACAATGTAGCAGGTGTTAGATGGCTTTATTGCGTTTCTAAAAAAAAAAAAAAAAAAAAAAAAAAAAAAACGACAGTATTAAAATAGAATTAGATTAAAAACATAAAAATAAATAAAGGGAATAAATAAACTGATAAAAGTTAATAGACAAAGCAAAAAGATAAATAAAAATGTAGGTAAATGAATAAATAAATGAAGAAATAGAGCAAAAGAGAGTGAACTTGATCTCGTGAAGAATCGGACCCATGAGGGCGTCGGGAGAGGCTTATTGATTCCTTGTTGTTAAGAGTTATTGCAGGCTGTGGCGGTGCTTGCTTGTAGGGTTGTGCTTCTGCCTCGGTTCTTTGCCTTTGTTTGGGGTGTTTCTATCGCGTTTGTTGTTGCTGTTGTTGTTGTTGTTGTTGTTTGTATCGTGGTTCTTTTTTCGTTTTTGCTTTTTTATTTTTTATTTTTATTGTTTATTTATTATTATTGTTGTTGTTGTTATTATTATTATTATCATTATTATTATTATTATTATTATTATTATTATTATTATTATTATTGTTATTATTATTATTTGTCTTTTTGAGTTGTTTGTATCGTGCCTTTTGTCCTTTTTTATCGTTTTTTTTTCTTTGTTTTTGTTTCTTTTTCCGTTCTTTGTCTCCATTTTTTTCTTGTTTGTTACTGTGTTTGTCTTACTATAAAAAGTAAGATCTTTGGCGTTTTTTTTTTTTTCACTTTTATGCCTCATTTTTATATCTTCCTTTTTGGTTTCTCTCACTTTTTTCTGCCTTTCTTTTCGCGCCCATTCTTTACTCTTCCATTATTTGCCGTTCATTTTCCAGAATAGAAAACCAGAGATATTAAACCACTTGTAATCATATAAGTATTGTATGAGAAAGAAAAAAAGGAAAAAAGATTATAACGAGATTATTTGAAGATTAAAAGAATGTTCTGATGCACTTTGAATAATGAGATACATACGGTACACCATTAACGGTACACTCCCCCCCCCTCTCCCCATTCCCCCATACTTACCTTTGCCCATCATTTCTCCTTTATGAACCCCCGACAAGTGATTAAGTAAGACAGCAAGAATCGTGGTCGTATGTTAAGTATTCCAGCCTTAATTGAACCTCTGTCGGTAAAACTGTGGGGTTATATTTTCAAATACCCCTCCTCCCCTTCCCCTCTCTCTGCCTCGTTCTGTCTGTCCTCCCCCCTCGCTTCAGTTCTTTTCCTCCTACGTGTTATGTTCCATGCTATTTCTAATTCGTTCTCTTCCTCTCCTCTTTCTGTGTATTGGATACTTGTCATCTCGGTTTTGCATTTTTTTCTCCTTTTTTTTGGTCCAGACGTTCATCTCCCTCTTTATCTGCTCCATCTCTTCTCTCCCCCACTCCTCTCTCCTGCCTGCTGTCCCTCCCCCACTCCCTTTACCTGTTGTTCCTCACTACCCCCTCCTTCTCCCCTCCCCCCTCCGTACGTACGTCGTTCCGCCAACACTTCCTCATAACCCCCCTCCCCCAACTCCTTCCTCTCTCCCTACCCTTCCTCCCCCTCTCATCCTCTCATCTTTTCCTAACCGTTGTATCCGCCTCTTCCCTCTCTCCCCTTCCCCATCTCCCTCTCCCCCTACCCTCCATCTCCCCTCGCCTGTCCCCTCTCCTCTCGCCCATCTCCCCACACAAGTACCCCCTCTCCCTTCACCTCTTCCCTCCCCTCTCTCCTCCCCCCTTCCCACACAGATACCCCCACTCCCCTCCCCCATCTCCCTAGACCTTTCGCATTCGTCCCATACTCGTCTGCTCGTCCCCCCCCCCACCTCCCACACCCTTCCACAGCGGCGTTGCGTTTCAGAAATAGCATCATGGCTCCAAGGTTTATGGTTTCTTCAGCAAGAGAGAAAAATTGAGTGTCTTGTTGATAAGTCTCAAAATTCAGCTTGGTAAACGACTTGGGATTTTTCAATTTCTTATCTTCTCTTTTGCTATATATATATATATATATATATATATATATATATATATATATATATATATATGTATATATATATATTTTTTTTCCTTTTTTTCCTGTTCGTCGTCGTCTTCATTTTTCCATGTGTGTTTTTTTATCCAAATTTGTTTAAAAAGTTTTGGGAATGATTGGTTTAAATGAGTAAACTTGGGATTGACAATAAAAGTAATGATTGTAATAAAATATTAATAATAATGATAAAAGTATTAATAATTATGATCAGAATTATGGTGATAATGATGATAGCATTAATAATAATGCTAATGATGATAATAAAAACAATGATAATAGTAATGACAATAATTATGATACGATGATGGTAGAGTTTATTTTTTGAAGTTTTAATTACCTATGTTAAATTATCACTTTACAGCATTAATATTTATACGTGTAATATAGTAAGATGCAGTTGACATAATATAATTTTATATAATATTTTGGCTGATATAAACATATATATTTTAGTGGATGTTTTACCTACACCAACAGAAATAACGACATTTGAAAGTGTCGAAAATGATATACCATTTTTTTTCTAACACGCATCTAGAGAGGATGGGTTAGAATTGCCTGAAAACAAAGGAGAATGTAAGCCGTTCATGGCGATGACGACCAGAACGGTAAGTCTAACACATTCTGCGGATAAGAATGCTAATGAGAGCCGCGGGACGGGGCTGCGGCGCCATTAGGAAAAGAAAGTTTCCACGGCGAAGGAAGAGCAAGCAACCTCGGCGCTTTCTTATCGCCTGCCCCTTCCTGGCCGTGTGACGCAGAGGCAGCGGTGCAATCCCCTCCTCTTTTTCTCCCCCTTTTTTCGGATATCACAATAAGTGGCCCGCGCGGACGTCGGTGGGCTACGAGTCCAAAGAAGCAGATAAGAGCCGGGCCGCGCGAGCCAGTTTTTGCCGCCGCGCCGCCCGGCCATTGTTTGACCCGACACCTGTTGGTTTGGTTGTTTGTTCGCCGGAGGAGGAGACCCGCCGACCTTCCCAGTCCCTTTGGGGTTCTGGGGACGCTCTGCCTTTGTGAGGGTCGTGTTTCAGGGGAATTACGGGATGAATTAGTGCGACGTGTATTATGCCGGTGTGACGGAGGGAGGGACGGGCGCGCGGCGGCGGCGAGGCGGGGCGACACCCGGCGCGAGGGCAAGGCGAGCGGGTCGAGCGGACGACTCGCGCGCCGGAGTCGCCCGGCCGGCCTCCCGCCGTCACTCAGCGGTGCCAAGGTCTCTCGCCCGCGCCCTCGCCCGCGCGGGATGGGCGGCCGAGCGCCTCCTAATATAGAGGAGAAAAAGGAGAGGCCAGGCGGCTTTATGGCGACCCGCCGAACCAACATGGGCCCCGCGCGGAGGACGGCCTGGGTATGGACTTTCTGTCCGCTTTTTTATTTATTTTTTTCTGTGTGTGTATTTGGACTCTGCTTTGAACATGTTCATTCATTGCTGTTTCTGTCCTTTGCAGGTGAGCGTGGGCGGCTGATGTGTGGCTCAGGTATGTGTGCTTGTGCAGTCACACGCAGAAAGAGGAACGGGGAAGGTAGGTGGGGTGGAGCGGGGTGGAGGGCGGACTGAGGGGCATGTGAAGAGTGGGTTGGGGTATGTGTGAAGTAGGGTGTGTTGGAGTTTGTACGAAGTAGGGGGAGTAAGAGGGTGATTTGGGGTATGTGAAGTAGGGGGAGTTTGAGGGTGGGTTGGGGTATGTGTGAAGTCGGATGGTTTTGAGGATAGATTGGGGTAGGTGTGAAGGTAGGTTGGGGTTGGTGTGAGGTGGGGCGAGTTTGAGAGGGTGGGTTGGGGTGGGCGGGAGCGGCTGATGTTATCCTTGACTCCTGTGTCGTGACAGGCATCGAGACTGGCATTGAGCATCAACATACCAATAGCTCGCATACGCCCAGAGGCAGAGCAAACGTCGCACGCAGTTTTTGCTTCGCTCTGAAGACTGGGGAAGAAATTCTCATGCGGAGATGCGATCACTTGGCGTTGTGGGAATGTGTGAGGAAGAAGAAGAGGAAAAAATAAAAAGGAAAAATAAGAATACAAATAAAAAAACGAGAGGAAATAGAGATAAAAAATCTGGATAGAGATAAAGCAGGCACGAAACACGAAGAAACACACTGATAAGAGATAAACCCGCCATGTCTTATGATTCTTTATACGTAGACTCCTCATAAAACCTTTCGTAAAGAGGTAACTGAACATCTGGCTTCGACATATGATATTTACCATACAGGGAGTAGCGACGAGGGGTAAGGGTAGAGAGTGCCCTCGCCGGGTAACTGTTAGGTAACTGTCCCTCAGAAAGCCCTAGCATTAATTACCATTTTGAGGGGAGCACGTTAAGAGGCATTCTTTATAAGCATGCGAGAGTAATTAGACTCTTTCGTTAGGTAAACTTGGGACCAGACAGGTGCTGAAGTAACGGATTTTCCAAAGCCAGTATAGCTTAGGTAATAAAGAAAAACAAAATGTGAAGATATGGTCTGTTAGGAGATATATGGAGATGTAAACTACCCGTAATTTAGTACAACCAGCGACTACTGTATGGGACGATGGTGGCGCCACAGCTGTTCAGGCGGCAGCCATGCATACAGATGACCGCCTGATTCCAGTTCCGAACTATCGATGTTGCCGGACGAGTGAATGCCGGACCAGCGGGGTTTATCCTGTGCCGGAAATCGAACGGGAATTAACTGCTAGTTCTTGGGGCTACTGCAGGGCGAGGAAGAACCAGACAGTCCCAACGGGTTACGCAGGGGCAGGAATGTAGGGTTGCGAGGAGGGGGAAGGAGGTTGGAGAAGAGCAAGGGAGCCAGGGTGCAGGGGATCGGGGGCCATGAGGGTGGCAGGGGACGATGAATAGCGCCGAATAGGAAAAAGGTGAATGGAATAGGGGGCTGGCGAAGAAGGGACAAAGGAAAGGTGATGAAAGGCGCTGTCTAGGGGGAGGGGTGAAGGGCAGGGGGTATGGGGTGCCCTAAGAGAGGCTAGTCATGCAACTTTTATGTCGTTGTTGTTGTGAGGGTGAGCAAGATGGCGGTAATGACTTTGGTGAACATCAAGGTGACAGTGCATTGCATGATGTTGACTGTGAAGGCAATAATGCATAACCTTGCTTTTTGTGCTTTTCGTTCCCATTCGCGTCCTGGTGACAATTACATTTTTTATAGTGTTATTGCTGTCCAATTCTGGTAATATTGCATCTTTTGGATATTACTATTGCTGTTGAATAACGAAATGATGCTTTCAGATTGGCTTATTTAAGGAATTATTCCATCTTGGGTCTGATATTGATAATGTTATGGCCGTCGTTACGAGCTTTTATATATACTAAATCTACCGTTACCGCAGCGTTATGATATTGGTGAACAGTTCACGACCTTCAACCCCAACGTAATTCAGCTTCGGCTTCTTGTAAAGGCCCCCCCCATCCTCTCCATCCTCCATCCTCCCTCCCCCTTCTCCCCCTCCATCCTCCCTACCTCTCCTCCTCCTCCTCCCCCATCCTCCCCCTCCCCTCCATCCTCCATCTCCCGGGCGACCTTCAGTGTTTGCTCTCCACCGCAAGGAAACTTTCACTTAATAAGATATCGGGTTGGTCTTGCTTGGTGCATGGGTGGGAGAGGGAGAGGGAGAGGGGGAGGGAGGAAGGGAGGGAGAGGGAGGAAGGGAGGGAGAGGGAGAGGGAGAAAGGGAGGGAGAGGGAGGAAGGGAGGGAGAGGGAGAAAGGGAGGGAGAGGGAGGAAGGGAGGGAGAGGGAGGAAGGGAGGGAGAGGGAGAAAGGGAGGGAGAGGGAGAAAGGGAGTGAGAGGGAGGAATAGATAGAGAGAGAGAGAGAGAAAGAGAGAGAGAGAGATGATATGCAGGGAGAGAAGAGTATAATGAGAGAGATAAGAGAGAGGAGATAAAGGCAGAGGAGAAGAACGGAGAGGAAAAGAGAGAAAACGGACAACCTATAAATCAAATTTTATTACCTCTCCGTATTTTCTGTAACATAACCAAGGTGTGGGAGGGTAAGCGACCTCAAAGAAGCAGCTCGAATCTCGGTTCGAATAAACCAGCCCAAATAAGAGTTTTTTTGTTGTTATTGTTGTTGTTGTTTATTTCTTCCCCCTTTTTTCCCCTCTTGGACATCGCTCACTTATCGTCCGAGATTAATAATCTTCCCGGTCGCCGTAGAGCGCCGCTGCGACTGGCCTTGCGTGGGGAATGGCCTCACTTTATGGCCCTGCATTTTGATGGCCCTCGCTAATTGGCGATGCGAGGCCGACTCACTTAAAGCAACTGTCGGACTCCGGTTGACGTGATGTAATCGGGGGCCATCGGATTTTTTTTCCCCTTCTTTGTCTTTTTTGTTTGTCTTTGTCTTTTTCTATTTTTTTATTTTTTTATTTTTTTCTTTCTTTTTTCTTTTTTTCTTTTTTTTTTTCTTTTTCCTTTTCTTCTTCTTCTTCTTCTTCTCCCTCTTCTTCTTCTCCTCCTCCCCCTCCTTCTTATTCTTATTCTTCATATTCTCCTTCTTCTTCCTCTTTTTCCTCCTCCTCCTCCTCCTCCCTCCTCCTCCTCCTCCTCCTCCTCCACCTACTCCTCCTCCTCCTCCTCCTCCTCCTCCTCCTCCTCCTCCTCTTTCCGACCGATGAAAACGGAGCTGTGCCGTCCGTGACTGCTTTCGCGTCGGGAGCGCCATTTTGGAAAGCCGTTCTCGGTACTGGGATGGATTTTAATGGATCGTTTTACGCGGGAATCACACGTTCCGAAAATGGCGCTGTACTTGATCTCCTCTCCTCGTCTTCTATCTCTTTCTCTCTTTTTTTTCTCTCTTTCTTTCATTCTTTCTCTCTCTCTTTCTCTCTTTCTTTTTCTCTTTCTCTCTCACTCTCTCTCCCTCTCCCTCTCCCTCTCTCTCTCTCCCCGTCCCCCCTCTCTCCTCTCCCTCCCTTCTCTCCCTCCTTCCTCTCCCTCCTTCCTCTCCCTCTCCCTATCTATCGTAACTATTTCGGTCCAATCTGTATCGGGCAAAAAATAATCAAAATAAATAAATAAATGAAATAAGGTCGAAACTGGATTTCTGATCGATGGCTTTGAAGGTTTGTTCTCTTTATTTCGAGTGGGGTGGCGGAGGATAACGGGAAATGCATGAAAATAGGGACAGACAAACACAAGGCAGGCGGGCGGGCAGGCAGGCAGGCAGGCAGGCAGGCAGGCAGGCAGGCAGGCAGGCAGGCAGGCAGGCAGGCAGGCAGGCAGGCAGGCAGGCAGGCAGGCAGACAGGCAGGCAGACAGGCAGACAAGCAGACAAGCAGGCAGACAGACATATAGACAGACAGACATATAGACAGACAGACATATAAGACAAACAGACACAGGATAGGCGCACAAACAGACAGACAAACAAACAGACACAAGACAGACAGGCACAGACAGACGAGCCAAGAGTGACGCGTCCTCAGTCCCGAGTGTTTTGAGACACCGTGTGAAGACGAGGGAGTGCGTGGCGAGTGGAATCTTGGCGAGCGGTCGGGGTTTTGTGAATCAGTTCGAGTGGATATTCTCTCTCTCTCGCTCTCTCTCTCTCTCTCTCTCCTCTCTCTCTCTCTCTCTCTTCTCCTCCCTTCCTCCCTCCCTCCCTCCCTCCCTCCCTCCCTCCCTCCCTCCTCATCCTCCCCCTCCCCCTCCCCTTCCCCTCCCTCCTTCTCCTCCT
>NC_051389.1:48144825-48154825 GCF_015228065.2 Penaeus monodon
TTCCCCTTGAGGTTTATCTTGCTTCCCCCCCCCCCTCTTTTCTTCTCTTATCTTTGTTTTTTTCTGATTCTGTTATTTCTACTTTTTTCTTTTTTTCTCCTTTGCTCTTTCTCTCTCGCTTCTGTATGTTTGTCTGTCAGTCAGTCATTTAATGAGTCAGTCAGTCTCTCTATTTGTCTATATTTATCTATCTTCTATCTATCTACCTCACTACCTCTCCTCCCTCTCCCTCTTCTCCTCCTCCCCCTCCCCCTCCCCCTTCCCCATCCCCTTCCCCTTCCCCTTTCCCTTCCCCTCCCCCTCCTCTCCCCTCTCCTTCTCCCCCCTCTCCCTCTCGCCCCCACACCCTGATAGCCATAAACAAAAGAAGAGCAAAGAAAAACACAAAGAGAGAGAGAAAAGCGTAGCGCGATAGGGTATCGGAGGCCGACCGGGTGCGCGGGGGTAACTCGGCACCCTGGCACATTACGTAAGGGCCAGAGAGCCACAGAGCCAGATGCAGCAGCAGCGCCCGCGTCGTCCTCTTCCCCCCCTCTCTCCCCCCCACCCCCACGCCCCTTCCACCCATCCAAGCGGCCGCCCATCTCATCATCCGCCCCGAAGCCTCGGTACGAGAGGAAGCCCTAGCGACGTGGTTCGCTTCGGACGCTCGTCATTGGGGGAGGGGAGGGGAAGGAGGGAGGAGTGTGGGGGAGGAGGAAGGAGAGGGAGTGAGGGGGAGGGGAAGGAGGGGGAGGGAGAAGGAGGGGGAGTGAGGGGAAGGAGGAAGGAGGGGGAGTGAGGGGTGAGGGGGGGGAGGGAGAGGGTTGGGGGAAACGAGGTCATGGCTTTTCCGGGTCCATTACTTTTATGGTTTGGTATGTTTCCTTCTCTTTTTCTTATTGCTTTCTGTCTGTGTCTGTCTCCTCACTCTTCCTCTCTCTCTCTTTCTCCCCTTCCCCCTCCCCCTCCCCCTCCCTCCCTCCCTCCCTCCCTCCCTCCCTCCCTCCCTCTGTCTCTCCCTCCTCCGTCTCTCTCTTCCTCGCCAGTCGGAAAAGGAAAAAGGGGAAACCGGATTGAATGCTTGATGGTATTCAACACTCGCGATTATTTCTTTTCCATTTTCTCTTTCTCTCGATGATTGGAAAAACTCCGAAGGGTTTGCCTTTCTAATCGATTTGTTTTTTCGTTTTTTGTCTTCTTCTTTTCTCTCGCTCTCTCATTTTTTTTCTCATGTGGTCTCTTCTCTCCCTTTCGCTCTCCCTTATGCACTCCTCTCTCCCTTCTCCCTTTTCTTCCTTTCCTGCAGTCAGCTTTCCTCTTTCTTTTCGTCTCCCGGTTTCCTTTCCTTTTTTTTCTCCCTTGTATAGTTCTCTGTCTCTTTCCCTCTCCCTCGTGCAGCCCCCTCGCCCTTACCTTCTTCCCTCGTGCTCTCTCTCTCTCCTTTTCCTTCTCCCTTGTGCAGCTCCCTCTCTGTTTCCTCTCCCTTTTGCATCCCCTTCTCCCCGTCTCTCTCCCTTGTAAAGCCCCCCCCCCTTCCTTTCCTTCTCCCTTGTACAATCCCCTCTCCCTTTCTTTCTTCCCTCGTGCTCTCTCTCTCCCATCTCGGATAACATAGAGGCAGCCAATCAATTCCGTTACAAGGGGCGTACAGCGCTCTCGGCCCCTGCTCATGGGAGGGGATTTGTTAGTCGGGAAATATTGTAAGTCGGAGTCGGGAGGAGGAGAGGCGGCAGGAGGAAAAAGGATGAAAGGGGCGGCGAGGAGAGGGAGTTGGGGAGGGGAGGGGGACAGGGAAGGAAGGGGGAAGGAAGGGGTAGGGTAAGGGGTGAGGGAGAGTAAGGGAGAGGGGTGAGAGGGAGAGATGAAGAGGAAGGAGAGAGAGAGAGAGCGAGAGAGAGAGAGAGAGAGAGAGAGAGAGAGAGAGAGAGAGAGAGAGAGGGGGGGGGGAGGAGAGAGGGAGAGAAAAGGAAGAGGAAGGAGAGTGAGAGAGAAAAGGAAGAGGAAGGAGAGTGAGAGAGAGAGAAAGAAAGAGGAGAGAGAGAGAGAGAGAGAGAGAGAGAGAGAGAGAGAGAGAGAAAGAGGAAGAAAAATAAGACAGACAGACAGACAGACAGACAGACAGACAGACTCAGAAACAGAGACAGAAGGTGAGAGAGAGGAAGAAACATATTGGCACACAGAGAGAAGGGGAGGCAGAGCCAAAGAGAGAAAGAGAGAGAGAGAGAGAGTGAGAAAGACATCCACTTGACAGAGAGAGAAACAAAGAGAGAGCGGGGGCGAACGAGGCGTAGCCAACAGGAGCGGGGACGGCGGGTGGGCGGGGGGGCAACCGGGGTGGGCGGGCTCTATGGGTTTCGGGCTCTGGGCTGCGGGCGGGGAGCGGGGGGAGCAGAATCCCCCTTGATGGCCGTTTGTGCAGGGGGGAGGAAGAGGGGGAGGGGGAGTGAAAGGGGGGGAGGGGGAGGGGAGTGCGCATTTGATCCAGAGGAAAATGGACGGGAAAGATCCAGCGGACTGCGCGGCGAGGAGAACCGCCTTTCATTTTGTTGTCCCTCGCATCGTGCACGATGGATTGCTTGCTTGCTTGCTTGCTTGCTTTCTTGCTGTCTTTCGCTCGTCCCTTTCTTTGCCTGCGGCAGCGTTTGCTTCTGTGCACATGTGTGTGATGGTAATGGGACGGTAAGGATAAGTAATGATGATAATATTGATAGCAATCATGATAGACAGTGATGATTATGCTTAGCGAGAGGAATTAGCGAGAGTAAGTAATGATGATGTTAATAATCATAATCGCAATGGTTGTAGTGAAAATGATAAGGCTATCAATAACGACAGCAATGTCAGCAATGAGAAATAGTAACAGTTTTATGATAATAACGGAAGTAATAATATTGCCATTTTATGTTTTCTGCCACGATACTTAACCCTATTTGGCAACTCAGCTTTTATTCCTTTACATTTATTCTTTCTTAATATTAAAATATAAAGATTGAGTAGACTCCTTTTGATATTTTTTATTGCATTTGAATAATTGAAATTGGAATAATAGATGAGTAAATATTAGATATTTGTAGTATTCCAATAAAAAAAAAGACCGAGTTGCCAAGTAGAGTTTAATATCCTGTGAAGGAACATATAGTACAAAATATATATATATTTAGATTGTACCCAATATTGTTTTACTCGTTTCTAGGATTACAAATGAATATATAAATACACGAATGAATGCACAGATAAATAAATAAAATAGATACAAAAATAATATTATAAAAAAAGTGTGAGTGATTTTGACACCTCCGGCTCGGGCTGGAAAGGGGCCGTTTGTTTATGGAGATATTTGTTTCATTTTCCTCTTGTTTTCGTCCATCCATCGCATTTAACGGTGTTTTTATCGTGTGTGTTGGGAGATGAGATCAGTATTATTGTTTTGTAAGTTTTTCTCTCTCTCTTCTTTCTTTCTTTCTCCCTCTCATGTTCTTTCTTTCTCTCGTTCTCTCTCTCTCTTTCTTTCTTTCTCTCGTTCTCTCTCTCTCTCGTTCTTTCTTTCTTTCTTTCTCTCGTTCTCTCTCTCGCTCCCTCCCTCCCTCCCTCTCCTTCTCCCTCCCTCCCCTCCCTCTCCTCTAGCACTATCCCTCTTCCTCCCCCCCCCTGCCTCTCCCTCCCACCCAGCCCCTATTTCTCACTCCCCTCCTCGCTCTCCCCCTTTCCCCTTTTCCACCCCCTCCCTTCCCCGTCTCCCTCACTTTCTCCCTTTTTCTCTCCTACAGGCATTCAGCTTTGATTACCGCGTAAGCTTTAAAGGATTTACTATTTTTGTGTATTATTTTTCGTGGTTTTTGAGTGGCTTCAGTTCCATGTATTATATATATATATATTTTTTTTTTGCATGTTGGCTTGGCGTTAGTGATCCCTGAGTTGTTCGAATGTTTGTGTTATTTTTTAGCACGGGTGGCGATGTCTTTGCTCAAACAAAGAGGTGTTTACCTGTTTTGTAGGGCTTCCGAGTATAAATAGAAATGATAAATTCTACCTCTCTCTTTTTTTATTTAATTTCCTTTTTTTCTCTCTTCTTTATGGATGTTATTTACATATATGCACCGTTAATCTCGCGGCCGTACGTGTTTGCGCGATGAATAAGTGTTTATAAAACGTCGGCTTGTAATTAACTCATGATTGATAATTGTTCATATATTAGCGCTATAAATCATCGCTCGGGCGTATTTGCTGGGGCTTATGGGGCGGGGGAGGGGAGGGGGGAGGGGAGGGGGGCGGGGAGGAGGAGAAGGGCGAAGGGAGAAGGGAGAAGGGGAGGATAGGGGAGAAGAGAAAATAAGAGAAGAGAAAGGGAGGAGATTGGGTAGAGAAGAGAAGAAAAGAAAAGAGAAGAGAACGAAGGGGAGGAGAGGAGAGAAGAAAAGAGAAGAGAACAGAAGGAGAGGAGAGGAAGGGAAAGTAGAGAAGAGGAGAGATGAGAGAGAGGAGGGAAAGGGTTGAAATTAGGGAGCGAGAGGGTAGAAAGAGAAGAGAGAGAGAGAGGAGGGTTCCCGGGAAGCAAGCGGCTGTTGACATTTGATTTTAGGGAAGGACGATAAAAGTCCGTAACGTGAATGAAACGTGTTTGTCCAGATTACCTTGCTGTCTGGCGCTCGATCCTTCGTCGGCGCTTCCGGCCGGGCCGCTTGCGTCGCGCTTCACTTCCAAGGGATTTGTCTGCGCGTCCTTTTGGCCGAGGCGGATGGTGGGATGGCTGAAAGGATGGTGGGATGGCTGAAAGGATGGTGGGATGGCTGAAAGGATGGTGGGATGGCTGAAAGGATGGTGGGATGGTTGAAAGGATGGTGGGATGGCTGAAAGGATGGTGGGATGGTGTTGGATGGTATGGTGGGATGGCTGAAAGGATGGGGGATGGTTGAAAGGATGGTGGGATGGCTGAAAGGATGGTGGGATGGCTGAAAGGATGGTGGGATGGCTGAAAGGATGGTGGGATGGGTGGTTGGATGGTAGGATGGTTGAAAGGATGGTGGGATGGTTGAAAGGATGGTGGGATGGCTGAAAGGATGGTGGGATGGCTGAAAGGATGGTGGGATGGCTGAAAGGATGGTGGGATGGTTGAAAGGATGATGGGATGAGTGGTTGGATGGTAGGATGGTTGAAAGGATGGGTGGACGGCTGAAAGGATGGTGGGATGGGTGGTTGGATGGTAGGATGGTTGAAAGGATGGTAGGATGGGTGGTTGGATGGTAGGATGGCTGAAAGGATGGTAGGATGAGTGGATAAGGGATTTGTCCGCGAGTATTTTTAGCCTCGGCGGATAGATGGATAGACGGTTGAGTGGGAGGGTGGGTATTTGAAAGGACGGTAGGATGGGTGGTTGGTTGGATGTTGGTTAGTTGATTGGTTGGTGGGGTAGTTGGATGGTTGGTAGGATGAGTGGATGAGGGATTTATCCATGCGTCTTTTTTTTTTTTTTGAGGGGGGGGGGGTGGAGGGGACTTGGGGGAATGGATGATTTGGTGGGAGGGTAGGTGGTTGGATGGTTGGCTGGTTGTGGTAGGAAGCTTGGGTGAGGGATTTGTCTGCGCGTGTTTTTTGGGTCTCTCGGTGGATAGTCGACTGGTTGGATGGTTGTTAGGATAGGTTGTGGGTGGTTGGTTGATTGGTTGGAGGGATTGTTGGCTGGTTGGTGGGTAGGATAAGTGGTTGGATGGTTGAAGGATTGGCTGGTTGGTTGGTTGGTTGTTAATGGGTAAAATTTACGGGTTTGTGTGACAGGCCTCTTGTTATTGTCTTCAAATTCCTGCTGCCAGTTTATTTTGCGTCTAAATTGGATGGATGGTTGGCGTGGGAGAAGATTGGAGGTATTTTTGTCTGCCTGTTTTGTTGTTTTTGGTTGTTGGGCCCGAGTTAAATAGTGGGTCTCCTTTGTTGTTTGTGTTTCCTTTATCTCTCCCTTTCCGCTTCCCTTACCTCCTGTTTTTTTTTTCCATATTCGTCATTTTTCTTTTTCTCCTCCTCCTCCTCCTCCTCCTCCCTCCTCCTCCTCCTCCTCCTCCTCCTCCTCCTCCTCTCCATCGTTTCCTCCTCTTCCTTTTCCTCCTCCTCCTCCTCTTCCTTTTTCTCCTCCTCCTCTTCCTTTTTCTCCTCCTCCCGTGTCCTCAGACCGTCGCTTCCAATCGACATGCCGGTCTTACCTTGATCGCCGGCTGTGTTATGAAGTGGAGGCAGCGGGACTTACGCTGTTTTTGTTGCTGTTGTTGTTCTTGTTTTGTAAAATATTGTGTTTTTTTTATCATTGTTAAAATTTTTAATTGATACTGTGGGTTTATTTGCGTACCCATGTGTTTAATAATGTGTCCCCGATTTCGTTCATGTGATGAATATTCCCGCACACGAAATAGGCTTGTGATTTTGCTCGCACCCTTATAAGCTAATTCACAATCATTCGTACATTCACGCAGACATCGGCCTATTCCTCCTTTGCTCACTCCTTCCCTTACCCTCCCCTCCTGTCCCTTCCCATCCCCTCTTGTCCCTTCCCCTCCCCTCCCCTCCCCCCCCCCCCTCCCCTCTTCCCCCCCTCCTCACCACCACACCTCCACACCTCCACCACAGAGACACACTCACACCAGCACATGCTTTTGTTTCCCCGCATCTTTCATTCTTCCGGGAAGTTCTCCAAAGTTAGGACAGCCAGTGGCAGTTGGAGTAGTGGAGAATGCAGAGAGTTTTGCCGAAAGAGGTTTGCTAGTAACCGGTAACAGTTCGACTCAGATTACGGGATAAAGTATGTCCTTTGCCTCTCTTGAATTACTTTTTTATTTTTTTTTTTATGTTAATGGATGAAACATTTCATAGTGATATATGTGTGTGTTTATATATATATATTATATATATATATATATATATATATATATATATATATATATATATATATATATACTATAACTTATATTTTATGTATTATTAATATTTAATAATTGTGTATGTGATGTAGTATAAATTTTATTTATATAAACAGTATATATGTGAATGCGGGTGTAACGTAATATTACACCTGTGAAAGTATACAAGACAGATGCTGTAGATTGTTATTTACGCGTGTACAATAATCGAAAAAAAACAAAGTGACAGGTAATATTATACCATCATGCAGAAAAAACATTGTATTAGATAAATGAAAAAATAGGCCACGTTAGTCATGACCTGTGTGGCAAGAAAATGCACTGTCTAGACAAGAATGCCGCTTTTTTGTTACTTTTTCATTGTTTCGTTACCTTAATATGTATATTGAAAGTGTAATTTACAGAATATCGAATACATGTATCAATTATTTTGTAAGAGCAAGATTTTGTTCGAGAAATGTTCAAGTGGAGAATTTTTTTTGTGTGTGTGTGCTTCATATTCTTGGAAATTATGAGGAGTGGATGTGAATGAGCTATTAGTGTGGCCTTGCCAGGTGCGTGTCTGCGTGTGTGTGTTGGGGTGTGTGTGTGTGTGTGTGGTGTGTGCACACGTGCGGGCGTACGTGTGTGTGTTTGCTTTTGTGTGTGATTATTTTTAGTTTGTTTTTGTATGTGTGCGTGTATATTTATGTTGTATGGCTATGTATTTTGTACTCGCATGTAAAAATATCTTATTTTATAGGAAAACAGGGATCCTTCGGTGAAAAATCTTACGTTTATATATGCTTGACTCCCAGGAATCGCACGCATCGTGGCATAAGTCGTTTAAAAATATGTTTCTAGGAAATTATTTGAATAGCTTTTTCAGTTGTTGTTTCTGTTGATGTTATTTTCTTATCACCTTTAACTGTGGTCGTAATTTATACATGTACATGGTAGTCAGTCTTTAATTTATTGTGTTCATTGCTCTCTCTCTCTCTCTCTCTCTCTCTCTCTCTCTCTCTCTCTCTCTCTCTCTCTCTCTCTCTCTCTCTCTCTCTCTCTCTCTCTCTCTCTCTCTCACATCACACTCACTCACTCACTCACTCACTCACTCACTCACTCACTCACTCACTCACACACCCACACATACACACACACACACACACACACACACACACACACACACACACACACACACACACACACACACACACACACACACACACACACACACAACACACACACACACACACGCACATACACACAAACAGACACTATGCTAATAATGTTATAATTTATCTCTCTCTCCCTGCATGTTGCACTAATCTTCATGAGTTTTCATATTCAATGATATATTTGTTTTATCTACGTTCGTTGTTACCAGTTTGGGTTTTATTTCATTATTTTTTATTATCGTTGTTGTTGTGTTTAGTTTGGGTATTGTTATTGTTATTTTACTATTATCATCATCATCATCATCATCATCATCAGTCATCATTACCATCATCATTATCTTCATCATTGTCATTATCATCATCATTATCATCGTTATCATCATTATCACCAACACAATCTTTATCATTGATAATAGAGATAGTTATCATTATTATCATTATCTTATACATCTTTACCATCATCATATTTAGTCACACTATTTTTTTGTCATTTTTATAATAAGCATCGTCATTGTCTCTTTGCATTCATCATGAATTCTCATGAGTCATTTCCTTTCCTTTTACTCATTATCCTTCTCCCCTATCCTGCTTTTATTTTAATCATCTATTCGATTTATTGCTTTATCCATTTATTTATTTATCTGTTGTTCCTCGCCCTTTATGTACAAGCAGAATTTCCGGTTTCCCGCTTGATGCGCTTGTAATGCGACGCTTGCCGCTCTTCTTTTTTTTTTTCTTCCGCCGGCCTCGTTGCTTGGCGGGAATTTTTGCTTTTGTTTCTTCTCCCTTTTTTGCGTTTCGTTTTACTCTTTAAGCTTCTGTTCGTCTTTATCGTTGTTGCTTTTTTTATTTTTTTTTTTCTTATTTTTGTGGGGAAGGGGAGTGGATCTTTTTGTGTTTATTTGTTTGTTTGGGTGCTCGCGGGTGCGTGTGTGCGTGCGTGCGTGCGTGTGTGCGTGTACACCTGTCTGTTTTTGTGCTCTCCGGCGTATTGCTTTTGATAGTATCGATGTATGCACTTTATCACTAGTACTATTTACTTCCTGTTACCGCGCCACCGACCAGGAGGTAAACAACAGGCTATTAAGTCGTCTGCTATTTACCTGCTGGAGCTAATTTGATTTTTATTCATCAAGAAAGCGAGGGAGATTAGGTGACGAATGCGAATGAAGCTCGGGTGTTATTAGAGTAGGAAAAAATGTTTCTTGAATATTCATCGTATTACAGACCGGGTTGATGAGCGTGTGTGTGTGTGTGTGTGTGTGTGTGTGTGTGTGTGTGTGTGTGTGTGTGTGTGCGTGTGTGCGTGCGTGTGCGTGCGTGCTTGCGCGCGTGCGTGTTTGGCTTATGAGTGTCCCAAAGGATTTCCGCGTTGCTAGTGTTGCAACTCCAACACTGAGGAGATGATGATATTGCTTTAGCAATATTGATTTAGCAAGTGGGGATGATAACAAGGTAAGGTCATTTCACGCCGTTTGAGAAAGGAGATGGCGAGGGAGAAAGAAGGAAGAGGGTGAGGGAGAAATAAAATTAATGAGAGAAGGGAGGAGAAAGGAGACAGAAAGGAAGAGGAAGAGGAGATGGAGAGGAGACCGAAGAGGGAGTGGGAGAGGGGAGGGAAGAGGAGAGAGGGGAGGGCAGAGAAGTGAGGGGAGGGAAGAGGAGAGAAGGGAGAGGGGAGAGAGAAGGGGTACAGGTTAGTCCTTTGATCTTTGTTTCTCATTATTTTCCCCCATTTTATGGCTCTACATTACCTCATAGTAAGGGGTGAGGGGGGGGGAGGGAGAGACTTCTTTAGACTCTTGGTTTCGGGAATAAGTTGGAGTAGTTTTGTTTGTTTTATATTTTTTATGATCTCTCTCTCTCTCTCTCTCTCTCTCTCTCTCTCTCTCTCTCTCTCTCTCTCTCTCTCTCTCTCTCTCTCTCTCTCTCTTTCGCTTTCGCTTTCGCTTTCGCTTT
>NC_051389.1:48169825-48189825 GCF_015228065.2 Penaeus monodon
AGAGAGGGAAAAGGAGAGGGGGGGAGGAAAAAGGGGGGGAGGGAAGAGAGAGAGAGGGAGGAAAGAGGAGAGAGAGGAAAAGGGGAGGGGGGAGAAGAGAGAGAGAGAGGAGGAAAAAGAGGGAGAGAGAGAGACGGGAAAAGGGGGGAGAGATAGGAGACCGGGAGGAGAGAGAGAGAGGGGAAAGAAGGGAGAAGAGGGGGAGAGAAAAGGGGATTTTAAGAGGACCCATGAGAGAGGGCGGGGGGGGAGGAGAGGCGGAAAAGGGGAGAGAAGGGGAGAGAGAGAAAAAGGGGGAGGGGAGAGGGGAGAGAGGGGGAGAGGGGAGGGGCGGGGGGGGAAGAGGGGAGAGAGGGGGGGGGGGGAGGGGAGGAAAAGAGAGAGAGAGAGGGGAGATGGGGGGACCATGGAGGGGAAAGAGGAGACAGAGAAGAGAGAAAGAGGGAGAAGGGGAAAAGGGGAGGGGGAAAAGGGAGACAGGGGGGAAGAGGGGGAAAGAGGCCGGGGAAGAGAGAGGGAGGAGAAAGAAAGAGAGAAAGAAAAGGGGGAGAAAAGAAAAGAGAAAAAAAAAAAGAGAGAAAGGGGCCGAGGGGGAGAAGAGAGAGAGAAAAAAAAAGAGGGAGAGAGAAAAAGGGGGAGAGGGAGAGAGAGAGGGGGGAGAGAGAGGGGGAGGGGGAGAGAGAGGGGGGAGAGGGGGAGGAGAGAGGAGAGGGGGGAGGGGAAGGGAGGGGGAAAAGGGGAGAGAGGGGAGGGGGAGAGAGGGGAGAGACGAGAGGGGGGGAAAGAGGGGAGAAAGAGGGGAGAAAGAGGGGGAAGGGGAGAGAGGGGAAAAAAGAGGGGAGAGAGAGGAGAGGGGAAAGGGGGGAAAGAGGGGAGGGGGAGAAAGAGGGAGAAAAGAAAAGAGAGGGAAAAAAAAAAGAGGGGGGGAAAAAGAAAAAAAAGGGAGAGGGGGGAAAAAGGGGAAAGGGGAGGAGAGAGGGGAGGGGGAGAACGGGGGAGAGAGGGGAGAAGAGGGGGCGAGAGAAGGGGTGAGAAAGAAAAGGGGGAAAGGGGAAAAGAGGGAGAGAGAAAGAGAGGGGAGAGAGGAGAGGGGAAAGGGGGGGAAAAAGGGGGAGGGGGGAGGGAGAGCGGGTTTGGGGAAGAAAAAGTTAGAAGAGAGAGAGAGAGAGAGAAGGGGAAAGAGGGGAGAGAGGGAGGGAGAGAGAGAGGGGAGGAGGGAACCCCCCCAAAAAGGGGAGAGAGGGAGAGAGATGAGAAAGGGGCCGGGGAGGGGAGAGAGGGGAAGAGAAGGAGAGGAGGGGGAGAGAGAGGGGAAAGGGGGGGGAGAGGAGGTGAGGAGAGACGAGAGGAGAAGGGGGAGAGAGAGAAGAGGGGGGAGAGAGAGGGGGAGAGAGGGGAGGGGAAGGAGGACGAGGGGGGGGGAAATAGAAAAGAAAGGAAGAGGGGGGAGGGGAGGAGAGGGGTTGGGGAGAGAGAGGGCCAGAGAGAGAGAGAGGGAGGGGAGAGACAGAGGGGAAAGAGGGACGGGGAAAGAAAAGAAAAGAGGGAGACAGAAACAGAGAGAAAGAGGGAGACAGAGACAGAGAGAAAGAGGGAGAGAGAGAGTGAGAGAGAAAGAAAGAGAGAGAGAGGGGGAGAGAGAGAAAAAGGGGGGAGGGGGAGAGAGAAGAGGGGAAAAAAAAAAAAGAGAAAAGGGGAGAGGGGAAAAGATAAAAGAAAAGAGAAAGAGGGGAGAGAGAGAAAAAAAAAAAAGGGGAGAGGGGGAGAGGAAAGAGGGAGAAAGGGGAGAGAGAAAGAAAGGGGGGGAGAGGGGAGAGAGAGAGAGAGAAGAGTTTTTGAGAGAGGAGAAGTTAGAGAGAGAGAGAGTTAGGGAGGGGAGAGTTAGAGAGAGAGAGAGGAGAGAGAGAAAGGAGAGGAGACGGGGAGAGAGAGAGAGAGGGGAGAAGAGAGAGAGAAAGGGGAAGGAGAGAGAGAGAAAGGGAAGGGGGAGAAAGAGTGGAAGGGAGAGGGGGCGAGCGAAAAAGGGGGGGGGAGAGGGGAGAGAGAGAGAGAGAGAAAGGGGGGACAGAGACAGAGAGAAAGAGAGGGCAGAGCAGAGAGAAAGAGGGGGGGATAAAGGGGGAGAGAGAGGGGGAAGGGGAGAGAGAGAGGAGGAGAGAGGGGGGGGAGAGAGAGGGAGAGAGGAGAGGAGAGGGAGAAAAGAGAGAGGGAAAGAGGGATAGGGGGGGGGGAAAGAGAAAGGGGGGGAGAGGGGGGAAAAGAAACAGGGGTGGGGGGGGGAAAAAGAGGGGGAGGGGGGGAAAAAGAGGGGGAGGGGGGGGGGGAGAGAGGGGGGGGGGAGAGAGAAGGGGAGGGGAGAGAGGGAGAGGGGAGTAGAGAGAGGAGAGGGGGGGGGGGAGAGATAGAGAGAGGGGGGAGGGGAGAGAGAGGGGGAGAGAGAGAGAGAGAAAAGGGGGGAGAAAGAGAAAAGGGGGAGAGAGATGAGGGAAAAGGGGAAAAGAGAAGGGGAGGAAGAAGGGGAGGGAAGAGGAGAGAAGAGAGGGGGGAGAAGAGAGAGAGAAGAAACAGGTAGAGAGGGGAAGAGAGGGGGGGGAGGAGAGAGGGGAGAGGGGGGGGGGGAGAGGAGAGGAAGGGGGGGGGGAGAGAGAGAGGGGAGAGGGGGGGGGAGAGAAAAGGGGGGGAGGGAGAGTAGGAGAGAGAGGGGTGGGAGGGTGAGAGAAAGGAGAGAGAGAGAGGGGAAAATTTAAAAGAGGGGAGAAAAGGGGGGAGAGAAAGGGGGAGAGAGGAAAGGGGAGAAAAGGGGGAGAGAAGAGGGGGAAAAGATGAGAGGGGAAAGGAGGAAAAGAGAAAGTGAGAAAAGGGGAGAGAAAGGAGAGAGAGAGAAAATGAGAGAGAGAGAGAAAGAGGGAGAGAGAAAATAGAGAGAGAGAGAAAGGGGAGAGAGAGAGGGGGAAAATTTTTAGAAGAGAGGGGGGAGAAAGTGGAGGGGGAGAGAGAGAAAGGGAGAGAGGGAAAAAGGGAAAGGGAAAGGAAAGAAATTAAGAAAAAAAAAGAAAAGAGGATGAAAAAGGGGCGATGAAGAGGGGAAAAAAAAGAAGGGAAAAAAAAAGAAAGAAAAAAAGAAAAGTGGGGAAAAAAAGGGGGAAGGGAATTTTTGAGAGAATTTTTTAAAAAGAGAGGAAGGAGAAAAAGAGGAAGGGGGGGGAGGGGGGAGTGGGGGAAGGGAGGCAAAAGAGAGGGAATAGAGGCGAAAGGGGGGAAACAGAAAGGGGCCAAAGGGAAAAAAAAGAAAAAAAAACAAAAAAAGGGGCGTTTCGAACCAGGGGCGGCGAAAAGGAAATGGGCATGAAAAGTAAAAAAAGAAAAATTTTTTAAAAAGAAAATTAAAAAAAAACAAAGTGGGCCAAGGGGGGAGAAGGCGTCCGGGGGGTTTCAAAAAACCTCCCAAAACCAAAAAAAGGGAAAAAAAGTTGGGTGAAAGAATTGGGGAATGGGGGTTGGGGGGCGGGGGGAAGGGGGGGTTGGAAAGGGGGGGGTAAGGGGGGAGGGAAAGGGGGGGAAGGGGGGGGGTGGAAAGGGGTTGGGGAAAAGGGGGGGGGGAAAGACCGGGGGGGGGAAGGGGAAAGGGGGGAGGGGAAAGGAAAAGAAAAAGGGGAAAGTTTTTCCCAAAAAAAAAATGGATTTTTGGAAATTTTGCGCAAGGTTTTGGGGTTAGTTTTTTTTCTTAAAAATATCAAACTTTAAAATATTATAAAAGAAAAAAATAAAAAAAGAAATTAAAAAATCCGGGGGGGGAAAACCCCCCAAAACCCCACAAACCAACAAAAAACCCCACACCCCAAAACAAAACCCCCAAAACAAAAAACCCAACACGAAACCCAATTTAATTTTTTCCTCGGGACAGGGGAAGGGGGCTTTGATGGGGGGGTTTTGAAAGCAAGAAAGAAAAAATTTGGGGAAGGGGGTTGGCTTTTTATTTGGGGGGGTTTCCACCGGCCCGTAGGGGAAAAATTGGCCGGGTTTCCCTTTTTAAAATTAAAAAATGGGAAATTTTTTTTTATTCTTTTTTTTGGTTTTGGTTTTTTTTATTTAAATTTTTGGTTTTCAGGGCCTTTAAAGATGATCTACGGGAAAAATAAAAAGGGGGAAAAATAAAAAAAAAAAAAAAAAAAAAAAAAAAAAAAAAAAAAAAAAAAAAAAAAAAAAAAAAAAAAAAAAAAAAAAAAAAAAAAAAAAAAAAAAAGTGGGGAGAGGGGGGGGGGGGGGGGGAGAGGGAAAAAAAAAAAAAGGAAAAGAAGGGGGAGAGTGGGGAGAAAAGGGAAAAGGGAAAGAGGGGAAAATGGGGGGGGAAAAGAGGGGAGAGGGGGGAAAAGAAAGGGGGGGGATGGGGGGGAGTGTTGGAGGCGGCCTGCTGAGGGAAAGATGTGAAACGAGGATAACGATTTTGAAACTAATAAAAGAGGAAAGGGAAATGGTTTTGGTTAGTATTTTGCGATCTCTTTATTAAAAAAAGTTTACGATAGGTTAGATATATGCTAGAGAGGGAACACACACACACACACACACACACAACACACACACACACACACACACACACACACACACACACACACACACACACACACACACACACACACACGAATCCCATTATATTTTAGCTCGCGATTCAGTTGTTTGGAAGAACTTCTGACTCGTATTCTTAGAAAGCTACGTTAAAGGAATTCAATATTTCGTATGTGTATTTTCACTTTGATTTCGTCACACCAGTCTTATCGAAAGTTGCCTGTTTTCCTGTTTGCAAATTTACATACATGTAAATTATTTTTTATTCTTTCATGTATGTAAATATTATTATCTCTGGTTTGTTCATGACTGGCTTGTAACGGTGTCCATTCAGGCTGAAAGTGGAAGGGGGGGAGAGGGAGAGAGAGAGGGAAAGGGAGAGAGTGAGTGAGGGAGAGGAAGAGAATGAAAGAAGGGGAGTGAGGGAGAGGGAGAGTGAGAGAGAGGGAGAGGGAAAGAGAATGAGGGAGAGTGAGAGAGAGGGAGAGGGAAAGAGAGTGAGAAAGAGGGAGAGGAAAAGAGAATGAGGGAAAGGGAGAGAGCAAGAGAGAGTAAGGGAAAGGGAGAGAGAGAGCAAGAGAGAGAGAGAGAGAGAGAGAGAATGTGAATGAGAAAGAAAAAGAATGAGAAAGAGGCGGAGAGACGGGAAAACGAAGGCAGGCTGCGATTTCCGCGGCCAGCCAAGGTATATAGCGTCTCTCTTTTGTGTTTATTGTTTATGTTTTAAGTCCCTCGCAAAATGACACGCGCTCACAGGCACCAGTTTCCTTTGTTTATTGTTTTCCTGAGGACGAGCTGCGTGTTGCCCCCCCCAAAAAAAAAAAAAAAAAAATCATTGTGAACGTTATATTCGAAATATGTGCCTATACGCTGGGCATCTTTCTCTCTCTTTCTCTCTTTCTCTTTTCTCTCTTTTCTCTTTCTCTTTCTCTATGTCCATCCTCGTATTTCTTTCTTTTATTCATTATTGTTTTCCTTTTTTTTTCATTATTTCCTTCCTTGTTCCTTTCTCGTTTTATATCTTCTAACCTTCCATGTCCTTCCTCCTTTATTGTTAATATTACGTCTGTTAGATTTTTTTTTCTCAAACACGTGTGTGTGTGTGTGTGTGTGTGTGTGTGTGTGTGTGTGTGTGTGTGTGTGTGTGTGTGTGTGTGTGTGTGTGTGTGTGTGTGTATGTGTGTATGTAATATATCAACAATTTGTTTCACGCAATGGCGATTTTTATCCCCTTGCACATTTCTATGAAAAATATCATATTGTTAATTTTAAGTATAGCGCATTGAATTCAAGTGTTATTAAGGTCATTACGCCCTCATTAGCGACATCCTCTCCGTAATTACGTTTCGGGAAAGACATCATTCTGTTGGAAGTCATTACCTCAGATTTTATATTTTGTTATTTATAGAATCGAGGTTGAGTTTATTTTGTCGTCTGATTAGTGATGCTGCATGCGTGTCTGTGTTTGTTTTTGTTTATTTGTTTTTGTTTGTTGTTTTTTTTGTTTGTATGCGACTCCTTTTTTTAAAAAGTTTTGTTCGTGGTATACTTTATTTATTTATTTGTTTGTTTTTATATTGTTATATTCATATTTGTGCTTATTGGTTACTATGCTTTGGCCTTTTCGTCTCATTTTCAGGTGCTTATTTTTTATTTTAGTCTTGTCAGTTTTATTTTTACTTAGTTCCCTATATATATATATATATATATATATATGTATATATATATATATATATATATAATATATATATATTTTATACATATATATCTATATCTATCTATCTATCTATCTATCTATATATTTTATATATATATATATATATATATATATATATATATTTTGTGAGAGAGAGAGAGAGAGAGAGAGAGAGAGAGGAGAGGGAGAGGGAGAGGGAGAGGGAGAGGGAGGGAGGGGAGGAGGGAGTGCGTGTGCACATGCACACGCACACATGGATACGTACATTTATACATACATACATACATACATATATACTCACACCGACATACGTACATACATACATACACATACATATATATACACACACGTGCATACATACATAGGGCATATACATATATATATGCTGTGTGTAGATTTATAAACATTAAGTATTTATTATATATACACCCAGCACTTCGCTGTTGTTATTTCCTCATCCTCCTCCTCCACCTCCTCCTCCACTTTATTCATCTTCGTCTTCTTCTTTTTATACTCCCTTTCCCTCTTTTTATCCATCTTCTCTTCCACCTCCTTTTCCTTCTCCTCCTCCTCCTCCTCCTCCTTCCTTCTTCTCCAGTTCCTCCTGTTTCTTATGCAGCTCATTTATGGTGATGAGTGTGGGTGTATTCGCGGTCGGGGGTGCGTAGCTTTCAGCGTGGCAGCGGTTCTGTGTCTGTCTGTATGTGTGTGTGTCTCTCTCTCTCTCTCTCTCTCTCTCTCTCTCTCTCTCTCTCTCTCTCTCTCTCTCTCTCTCGCTCTTCTCCTTCCCTTCCCTCTCCCTCTCCCTCTCCCACTCCCACTCCCACCCAACCCCCACCCCCTTCCCCCTCTCCCTCCTGCTCCCTCCACCTTTCTCGCCTTCACCGCCCGTCTCCCTTATCATCCTTCTCCCCCATCTCCGCGCCCTGTAGGCAAGGGGGCGACTTCGGGGCGATAGTGCTGTCTGTCCCGCATTATCTCCCGAGCTAATTCTGTTGAGCCACATTGCCTCTCGCTTCTTATCGTTGGTGTTTTCTTGGTGTGGCGGGAAAGCTGGGGAGAGAGGGAAGGAAAACTAGCATTTGCTTTCGATGCTGGAACGGTAAATCCTCCCCCCCCCCTTTCCACCCACCCCCTCTCTCTCTCCCTTTCTCTGCTCTGCTTCCCACAAGAACGGCCCCCTTTGAGACTCAGGTTGTAATTGGATTTGCAGAAGTACATTTTACGGGCTGGCGGGGTGTGGGCTGTGGGGGGAGAGGGGGGGGGTGAACGACCGCTGTCAGCTGTAGCGGTTGTGGGGGGAGGGGGAAAGGGGGGGAGATTGAGGTTGAGGGTGGGGGAGACGGACGGACGGACGGACAGACAGACAAACGGAAATATAAGAAAATTATGGAAAAAACAACAACAACAACAACAACAACAAAGCATACACGAACATTAAAATTGTTTCATTATAGATTTCCATTACTAATGGTGATTATATCTCAGACAACAGACACACGTAATACTAATAGTATCTTCAGGCAAAACAATAATCATCAACAACAATAGCCTTTCAAACAAACAAAACAAAAAAAGTGATATAACCTTAACTCGACTGAGAAGCAAGAGCACAATCAGGTCAGCTGACAGAGCGACCTGTTTTACTTCCCAGGACCTTCGTGGCTCGATCTTTTGTTTGTTTGTTTGTTTGTGAGTTGTTCTACGATCTGTGGTCTTTGTTTTTGAGAAGGTGCTGGTGTGTGTGTGTGTGTGTGTGTGTGTGTGTGTGTGTGTGTGTGTGTGTGTGTGTGTGTGTGTGTATTTATGTATGCATTTATGTATGCATGTATGTACGCATGTATGTACGTACGTACATATGTTTGTATGCATGCACGGATGTATGTATGTATGTATGTATGTAGGGTGAGGTCGATGTACTTGTAGAAAATGGGTGTTTTTTTCGTACGGGATTAATATAATGTGGATTTATACTGCGTAAAATAAAAAGAGCGCTGGAATGTGGTTAGAACTGGTGGTGGTGGTGTTATGCTGGTGGTGTGGTGTAATAGAGCGGTGTGGCGTGATTATATCAAGCAGTGGTGTTGCATCACGGGTCGCAGTGCAACGATGCAGGCCTTACTCTTTTTTTTTACTTCTTATAACTGTCTTTTGCATCATTGCATGTTGAGAAAATGGTGATGTGAGGGTTGCGAAGCATCCGCTTAGCAATTATTAATGAAAGCACGCGGCTTTCATCATGATGGAAAGACACGGAAACAGATCTACGTAATAATTCTTATTGAGAATTGTTGTTATAAAATATTTAGTTATTCTGTTTTAGTTGAATGAACTCTTTGTCTTTGACGTCCTTGTCCACCGACAGGAATACATTTTGCTCACCCCGGTCCCGTGGCGGAAGGCAGCGGGATCACCGAGCGATTGGCCGGCCGGTGTTTGCGTAGCGGTCAAGCGAGTGTTGCTTATGCCTTCTTGATCGATGGGAGGCATTTCTCTTTTTCGTGAATAGAGTGTAAAGGTTTTATTCGTGATGGGATGGCTATTCGTGACGATTGTTGCCTTGAGTGTGCGTTCACTTGGCGAGGACACCGTGCTCATGTCCGCGGTCCGGGAGCCCCAAGAATCCATGAATGAATTTGCAGTGTAGAAATGACGCGCGGTTTTCTCCGGCGGTCAGTGTGTGATATGGGTCAGGCCGCCACTTATGCAAATGGCGCCGTTGGTCCGGTTTTCCCGCCCCTTTTCGCCACTTTGACTTTTCTGCGCCCGTAGCACAAGATCCAGATTTGGATACGACCGTTTCTTGAGCTGAGGGTGCGTCAGCGTTCGGCACATTCGCCCTTGTTCACCCAGGACAGAAACCTTATTTTATCATCTCCTTACCTTGATTTTTATGTTTATTCACCGCCACGTTTTGAGCGGGAAAGGCACTCGGTAATGTAGGCTTAGCCACTTCGATGGACCTTATGCAAGAAGTAAAAATGGCCTATTGTTATCTTGCAGCTTGGGACTGTCACGGGCCGCTGGCAACCTTGATTCAGATCTCTGATTACAGTTGTTGAGATTTTGTCATCAGTTCTGCCGGCCTCTCTGCTCTCGGCGGCGGAAGGAAGACTCGGCAAGTGCAGATTGTTGCAAATATCTCTTATTTTATAGACTTTTTCTTGCCACCACGAAATAATTTGCATTTCGAAGTTGGTGTATATTATCCCTTCCTCCCGCTCCTCCAAAAAAAAAGAACAGTATTGATGTAAATTTCCGGTCAGCAATATGAAACATGTGCCAGATGTTTTTGCGTGTGATGGTGGCTGATAACGAACCTCCTCCCTCGCCTCGTTTGTGTGCGTGCGTGTGTGCCTGCCTGCCTGCCTGCCTACGCACACATTGATAAATTTGAATCTTGTGCACTTCCTTTTTTTTAACACGTGGCACTTGCTCTCATGCGCTTACGCCGTTCTAAAATAAGAGTACTATAAATTGCATAAATCCTCACTGGATCACGGTTGAGGTTACAAAATGCATCGAGTCAGGCAAGGGCGGTACAACCACAGCCAAAATTCCCGTATGGTGCAAGTTTCGGCCGCAATAACGGGTCATCAACAGTATTAATGTTTTGATTGTAAATGTGCTCGGCTAAATATCTGCGAGTTGTTTTTTTCGTACTCTGCTTCAAAGGCCTACGAACCTATCAGTTAATGCATTTCTGTTTATCTGATTAACCGTGAATGGATGTCGAATTCACTTGTGTGCAGTGCACGCATGTAATTGGGAGAGTGTGTGAGTTGAATGTATTTGTTGTGGGAGAGCGGGAGAGGGAGAGAAGGAGGGAGGTGGTGAGAGGGAGAGGGAGAGGATGACGGAGCGGGAAAGGGAAAGTGGGAGAGGGAGAGGATGACGGAGAGGGAAAGGGAAAGTGGGAGAGGTAGAGGGAATGGGAGAGTGGAAGAGGGTGAGGGAGGGAAAGGGAGAGTGGAAGAGGAACAGGAACAGGAAAAAGAAGAGGACGATTAAGAGGGAGAGGGAGAAGAGGAAAGTTTGAGGGAGAAGGAGAAGAGGGGAAGGGGAAAAGAAGAGAGAAGGAGTTGAGTGGATGGTAGAGAATAAGAAAGACATATATAGAGAAAGAGTGAAAAAGAATATAACACACACAAAAAAATCTTATTGCTTTATTTTGTGTGAAATGAAAGAAACCAAATTTAACATCAAATTATTTATTCGACATCCACCAAGAGTATATCGCGATAATTATTATCATTATCTTTTATTCATGGCCAGTCGATCGGCAGTCTGCGATCGCTCCCAGACATTAATTTCCTCGATTCTCGGAAGTCTTAAAAAATGTACTGATCGGAAAGACGGTTCTTGGATATTTTTGAAGGAGCATTGGCTGTAGGAGGGTGTAGGAGGCGGAATTTTGATTTTTATATTATTTTGAATTTGATGGTTTGAAGTGAAGACCATGGCGATGATGGTTGATGGAAATTTTAATAATGAATGATGGTAATAACAGCGATCATACTAATTTTTATGATGATAATGATAATAATATAAATGATGATGATAGTAATGATGATATTGATGATAATTATGATAGTAATGATAATGATACTACTACTACTACTACAACAACTACTGCTGCTGCTGTTGTTGCTACTGCAGCTATAATGATAATAATAATTATAATAGTTATGATAATACTAGTAATAATGATAATGATAATAATAGTAATAATGATAATGATAATAATAATAATAATAATGAAAATGATAACAATAATCATAATAATGTTAGTAATAATAATAACAGTAATAAAAAAAAATAGTAATAATAATAATAATAATAATAATAATAATAATAATAATAATGATAATAAAGTGATAATATAATAGTGGGAGAGAGAGAGAGAGAGAGAGAGAGAGAGAGAGAGAGAGAGAGAGAGAGAGAGAGAGAGAGAGAGAGAGAGAGAGAGAGAGAGAGATTTTTTAGATAAGCGATAATCAAATTGCATAAACGAAAACAGTTTACTGCTTTATGCCCTTATACGACAACAACAACAACAATAATAATAAAAATAATAATAATAATAATAATAATAATAATAAAAGAAACTTTCCATCTTCCTTTTTATCTTTTGTAACTAATGATTCCGTTTTTTTCTCTAATCTTTTTAGGCGTCGGAAGGTCTCGTGCTTCTTTTGTTTCGTGCCTTTGTTTTTAAGTCTACTTTTGTCGTAGTTTTGTCTTCTCTTTCTTTTTTTTTCCTTTGACCTTTCTGTCTTGTGACCTTTGTTGAGATCACGGTCAGCCGCGACTGTCCCCTTCTTGACCATTCTCGGACCTGGTTTATATTGTATTTCCTCGTGTTCCCCTCCACTCCTCCTCCTCCTCCTCCTCCTCCTCTTCGTCCTCCACCTCCTCCTTCCCCCCACGTCCTCCTCCCCATCTTTCTCCTTCCCCCCACCTCCTCCTCCTCCTTCTTCTCCTTCTTCTCCTCCTCCTCCTCCTCCTCCTCCTCCTCCCTTCCCTCCTCTTCTTTGTCCCTCTCCTCCTCCTCCTCCTCCTCCTCCTCTATTCCCCTCCTCCTCCCTCTCTCCCCCTCCCTTCTCCTTCCTCTTTTTCCCCACCCGCGCCAGTGTCTCGCCACAACAACAGTATTGACGTCCGGTAGTGGGTGCTGTCGCCATCGCTCTATTATTTATACGTGACAAGAACACCAAGATCATCGAGGGCAAAGCTGGAGGAGAAAGAGGAGGAGGAGGAGGAGAAGGAGAAAGAGAAAGAGGAGAAGAAGAAGAGGGAGAAGGAGAAGGAGAAAGAAGGAGGAGGAGGAAAAGGATAATAATGATAACAACAACAACAACAACAACAACAATGATGATAATAATAATAATAAGAAGAAGAAGAAGAAAAAGAAGAAGAAGAAAAGGAGACATAGGAGGAGAAGAAGAAGAAGAAATGGTGGAGGAGGGTGATAATGAAGAAGTTGAAGAAAGTGCTTCGTCCTCTTCTTCTTCTTCTCCTCCTCCTCCTCCTCCTCCTCTCCTCCTCCTCTCTCTTCCTCCTCCTCCTCTCCTCTCTCTTCTTCTTCTTCTTCTTCTTTCTTCCTTCTTCTTCTTCTTCTTCTCCTCTTCTTTCTCTCTTCGCTCTTCTTCTTTTGCCTCCCGCGTCCCCCTTTTTATTCTTCCTCCTCTTCATTTCCGTCAGACCTGACCTAGGCTTCTCAATCTTTTAAGACCCCTCCACTTCCCCCTTCCCCCTCCCTCCACTCTTCCCCGCCTCATTGTTTTCCCCGGAGCAAAGTGTTTTTGTTGTTTTGTTAATAGACCCGGAATATTTGAAATTGAAAAGCGTCTTTACGTTGCTTTTGTCATGGGTATCGATTGTGGTTTTGTTATTTTTATGCATATTGGCGTGTCGTTGTTGCATATTGTGTTATTGTTGTTTTTTTCTGTACATTGTTTTCGTGTCTTCGAGGGGATGAAGGAGGGAGAAGGATGGTATTAATTATGGAGAGATTGTCTGATTGCGAATATTGTGAGAACGTTCTTCTAACTGTTTTTATGATATTAATTGTATTTTTTTTTCCTTCTTTGTTTCAGGTGAGTTGCCTGTTCGAGACGCACGAATCCATGATATGTTCCGAGGCTCCCCATTTGCCTCATGGACGCACGCAAACACGCAGACACGCACGCACGCACGCCGGTAAGCTATGGAAACAGCACTCTCGCTTCCCTCGCCGATTGTAAACGACGGGATGTCAAGATGATGGAAGTGGGAACTGGAAGAAGGGAATGTTTGGAATGGGAGAGATAAAGGGGAGAGAGAGAGAGAGAGAGAGAGAGAGAGAGAGAGAGAGAGAGAGAGAGAGAGAGAGAGAGAGAGAGAGAGAAAATAAGTTGAAGGAGGGAGAGGAATATCGAAGTTTGGTGTCCGGAGGCAAGAAGATTTTCAGAAAGGACAGAGAAGGAGAGTAGAAAGGGAACCGGGGAAATGTGGAAGGGAGATAATTGAAAAAAAGGAAATGAAAGAGGATGGACTAAGATGGTGGGGGATGGGATGGAGGGGGTAGGGGTAGGGGAAGGAGAGGAACAGAAGAGAGTGCGCGAGGAGAAGAAAAAGTGGCGCGGGATTAATACTGTCCCTTGGGAAGTGCGAGGAGAAAGCAAAATGGGAGAAGAGTATGAGGAGGAAAAGAGGGAAGGGGAGTGGGGGAGAGAGGGGGAGTGGGGGAGGGAGGGGGAGTGGGGGAGGGAGGGAAGGGAGGGGGAGAGGGAGGGAAAGGAGACGAAACAAGATAAAACAAGACAAGACAAGAGGGAGGGGAAGAGGAGAAGAAACGAGAGAAGGGAAAGAGAGGAGAGGAGAGGAGACAAGAGGGAGGGGAGGAGAGAGGAGACAAGAGAAAGAGGAGGAAGAGAAGAGAGGAGAGAAGAAGGAGAAGAGGAGGAGGAGAAGAAGAAGGAGGGGGAGGGAGAGGGGAAAAAGGAAGCGGCGTGCAGGCTCTTGTCCCCTTTGAAGTGGGCGCCCGGCTGTGTGATGTTTCTGTCTTGGGCTTTGTTTGACGCCATTGCTTTGTTGGCTGGGTCTTGGATCTCCTCTCTCTCTCTCTCTCCTCTCTCTCTCTCTCTCTCTCTCTCTCTCTCTCTCTCTCTCTCTCTCTCTCTCTCTCTCTCTCTCTCTATTTATTTCTCTCTCTCTCTCTCTCTCTTCCTTTCCCTCCTTCCCTACTTCCTTCTCCTCTTCCCTCCTTCCTTCCCTCCCTCCCTCCCTTCCCTCCCTCCCTCCCTCCCTCCCTCTTTCCTTCCCCCTTCCTTCTCTTCTCTCCTTCCCTCCTATCTATCAGTATGCCAATCGCCTCCTCCCTCTCTCTGTATTCAAGTGCAGGTATTGTGTCTTTCTGTCATGACGATACCTTGAGCTCTGCAGATCCTCCCCCCCTTTCCTCTCCTCCTCCCTCCTTCTCCTCTCCCTCTCTTCTCCCCCTTCTCTCTCTCTCTCTCTCTCTCTCTCTCTCTCTCTCTCCTCTCTTTCTCTCTCTCTTTCTCTCTCTCTTTCTCTTTCCCTCCCTCCCTCCCCTTTATTCCCCTCCCTCGAGTTACTGTTATTCTTAGAGGGAGAGGGAGAAGGAAAAAAACGAAGAGAGAGGGAGAATGAGCTAGAGAAGGAGAGGAAAGGGAAATGAATGGAAGGGAGGAGAAGGAGAAGGAGAAGGAGAGGGAGAGGGAGAGGATTAAGGTGAGGGAGAGGGTGAGGGTGAGTGTGAGGGAAGGAAGAGGGAGAGGACGCGGTAAAAAGGGTGATGTGCGGGAAGAAAGGGAAGGAAGAAAAGGAGAAGAGACGTAAAGAGAAAAGGGAATGAGAGGGAGATGAAAATAAGAAAGGGAAAACAAATAAACTAAAAGAACAAGCAAGGCAGACCGCAAAGAGGAGTGGAGATAGAGGTGAGAGAGAACGGTTTTTCACTTTCATTGTTTTTTTTATGGCAGGATTTTTTTTGTTACCATTGTTGTTCTGTTTCTTTCTCACCCACATCAGTTACATATGTCTTTATTCTTAGGCGTTTGATTAGATTACACACACATGTGTGTGTGCGTGTGTGTGTGTGTGTGTGTGTGTGTGTGTGTGTGTGTGTGTGTGTGTGTGGTGTGTGTGTGGTGGTGTGTGTGTGTGTGGTGTGGTGTGTGGGGTGTGTGCGAGCGTAGTGAGCGTGTGTGTGTTTGTGGGGTGGGTGGTGTGTGTGTGGGGTGTGTGTGTGTGTGTGCGGCGTGTGTGTGTGTGTGTGTGTGTGTGTGTCCTTGCGAGCGTGCGTGCGTGCGTGTGTGTGTGTATGTATGTATGTATGTATGTATGTGTATATATGTGTGTGTGTATGTTTTGTACATGTAAGATAAAAAGAATTACTTGGATGATAGGCTCAAGTTAAACTGAAAATTAATTACCAGGAACTGTCAGAATGCAATTAATTTGGCGTAAAAATGGCCATTCTTTCTTACTGATTCAACTAAGTGATCAGTGTAAATAAAATTAATATACGTAATTTTTACTTGCGTTTGGATTACCGTTTGTAACAATTGGTGATGACTTATTTTGTTCACTGGAGGGGAGGAAGAGAGGGAGAGGGAGAAGAAGGAAAATGACGAGGGAGAAGGAGAAAGGTGGGGGAGAGGAAGAGGGAGAAGAAAAGGGAGAATGACGAGCTAGAGGTAGAAGAGGGAGAGGAACGGTGGAGAGGGAGCGGGAGCGGGAGAGAAAGGGGGGGAGAAAGACAGAGAAAAAGAAAAAAATTGAGAAAGAGAGAGAGAGGAGGTAGAAAGAGAGAGAGAGAGAGAGAGAGAGAGAGAGTTAGAGAGAGAGTTAGAGAGAGAGGGGTGTGTGGAGAGAGGGAGAGGAAGAGAAAAAAGGAGAGAGGGAGAGGGAGAAGAAGAGAAAAAAGGAGAGAGGGAGAGAGAGCAGATAGAGATGGAAGGAGGGAAGAAGGGACAAAGACAAAGACAAAAGTAGAGACAGAATCTTGCATCATTTCCTACTGTTCGTATTACCAAAATGAGATGTTTTCCGTTGTCATTTTAAAACTGTAGTTGAATGCCTGCTGTGTTGACAGAGTAAGAATTGACAACTGGAATGCTGGTAACTACTGATGTTGGCATAACATAACTTCTGTTTTAGCTTCATGATGTGGCAACATCAATACCTCATAGTTTTAGCTTCATGATGTGGCAACATGAATACCTCATAGTTTTAGCTTCATGATGTGGCAACGTGAGCGCCTCATAGTTTTAGCAGTTCGCAAAGCTTCAATTCGCTAATAAACATGAGTTTGAAAAAGTAACTGAACAAAGAATAGCCAGCCTGTGATGCGGAAAGCATAAAAGAATGGCGAGTGTTCTTTGCACTAATTACAAACAAACAAAGGCGGACGAGATGATGGAAAGTAGGGATGGGTGGGGGGGAGGTTATTTTTGATTGGTAGAGAGAGGAAAAGTTAGGGAGAGAAACAAGCGTACAAACAGAGAAGGATGGGCGGAAGAAGAGGAGAGACACAGACACAGATAGGAAGGCGTGCAGACAGCCAAGCAGGCAGGGTGACTGACCGACCGAGTGACTGACTGACTGACTGACACAGACAGACAGACAGACAGACAGACAGACAGACAGACAGACAGACAGACAGACAGACAGACAGACAGACAGACAGACAGACAGACAGACAGACAGAGGAAGAGGAAGAGGCAGAGACAGGCACAAACACAGAGATATAGATATAGACATAGACAGACACAGACACTCGCTCGGTTACCAAACTTAGTGAGGGCAAAGGGCAAGGACGCGGATGCATCAGCCCAAAAGCGAGCCACGAGCCGAAGGAAGGGCGGCACGGGCGGAGGCAGGAGGAGGCAGCTGCGGGTGCCACGGGCGGGCGCAGATTACGTAACTGATTAAATGATATCAAATTCATGACCGGTCGACGTTTATCGCGAGGAAGGAGGACGAAGAAGAATAGGAATAATAATAACAGTGTATAAGGCGCTGCAATAACAGTGTTACTGGTCGCCAACACGGAAGCGGGGGGAGGGGGAAGGGAGGGGGGAGGGAAGGGGGCAGGGAGAAAAGGGGGAGGATGAAAGGGGGGAAGGGAGGTGGTAGAGAAAGAGGAGAGGGAAAAAACGGGGAGGGGAGGTGGCAGAGATGGGTGGGAGGGAGAAAGGGTGAGAGGGGGGAGGGGGGAGGGGTAAGGAACGAAGCTTAGCGGGGAAAAGGAAAGGGAGAAAGGGGGAGGACATCGGCGAAAAGGAAAGGGAAAAAGGAAGGGAGAACAGCGGGAAAAGAGAAAGGGAGAAAGGGGAAGGAGAGAAAAGACGCCAGGGTATATAGGCGCAAAAAAGGTAATTTTTATTATAATTTTCTTTTTTTTTCATGAGGAAAACTTAAGACGTCACAGAGGGAGAAGAAACGCGAAAGAGGCACAAAGAGAAGACGAGAAAAAGGAAGTTCGCTCAGAAGCTTCACGTAACAACATCACAGAGTTTGCCTCATTGATAACAGGGGGAAAAGGAAGGAAGGGGAAACTTTGAGGTAATCGATAAAATGATGGGTGATAAATGGGAAAGGAGGAGAAAGGAACGGAAGTAAAAAAATGGTGGAAGGGAAGAAGAGAGAAGGAGAAGAAAGTAAGGAATAATGAAAGAAAGAAAGAAGGAACGAACGAGCGAAAGAAAAAAAAGGAAAGGGGAAGGAAATCAAATAAACAGAATGGAAAGAAGGAGAATACGAGAGAGACATAAAACGAGTGGAAATACAACCCAGTAAGAAAGATAGGAAAGCGAGAAGGAAAGAAAGCAGATAATTTTACGATGAAAGAACATTTTGCGGATGATTATAATGCATTAGCAATTCAAAGGCTAGTGGAAGCTCTGTGATATTTACATTTAATAAAGCTAAATAGAGCACATTAACGAGAGAACCATTAGCGTGATTATGATAACACAGATCATAATTGAAAGGGGCTTTTTATTAACTTTTTATTAACTTCTATTTTATTTTTATTTTTTTCTTATATTAACTTTTTTTTAGCGATTACATTTCCTGGCGCAAGATGTCGCCCGAGCAAAAATATCATGAATGATAATGAAGGCGAGGCGAGTGACGTCTGAAGTGGCGGGGAGGGAGGGAGGGAGGCAGGAAGGAGGGAGGAGAGGAAAGGAAAGGAAAGGAAAGGAAGGGAGAGGGCAAGAGGGAGGGAGGGAGGAAGAAAGGCAAGAGTGAGTGAGGGAGGGAAGAGGAGGAAAGGACAGGAAGGAGAAACGACGTACAGACAGGCACAGGCAGAAAGAGCGAGGTCGACCGACTAAAAAAAAAGGAAAGAATAAAGAAAAAAAAAAAATGCACACACCACACACACAACACACAAGAGGAGAGAGGAGAGAGAGAGGAGGAGAGAGAGGGGAAAAGGGGAGAGGAGAGAGAGGAAGAGAGAAAGAGAAAAGAGAGAAGAGAGAGAGAGAGAGAGGGAAAGGGGAAGAAAAGGGAAAAGAAAGAGTAGGGGATGGAGGGGAGTAAAACGAGAAGAAAGGACTGCAAGCAAAGAGAAGAAGAGAAAGGGGGAAAACAAAGGGAAAATAATAGAATAATGGTGGGAGGAAGGGAATGCCTCTCAGGATGAAGAAAGCTGGGGCTTCTGCAGGGGGGGGGGGGGGGGAGGGGGGGGGATTTTGTTCTCTATTAGATTCATTCCCTCTTCTTGTTGTCCAGTGGTTTGAATCCCGTCTTTTGTCTGTCAACGGGTGTCTGGTATCCCCCTCGCTTTGCCTCTCTCTCTCCGCTTTTCCTCTCTCCTCTTCTCTTCTCGCTCTCTCTTCCTCCGTCTTCCTCTCTCTCTTCTGACTTCTCTCCCTCCCCTCCGTTCTCTCTCTCTCTCTCTCTCTCTCTCTCTCTCTCTCCTCTCTCCTCTCTCCTCTTTCCTCTCTTCTTCTCTCTCCCTTTTTCCTTTCTCTCCTTCTCCTCCTTTTCTCTCCCCTCTCTCCTCTTCTTCCTCTCTCCTCCTTCCTCTCTCCTTCTCCCTCTTCTCCCTCTTCCTCCTTCCCTCTCTTTCCTCTCCTTTCCCCTCCTCCTTTCTTACCCTTCGGGTCTCAAAGCCGGGGTTTTTAACTTTCCTTCCCTAACCTTTTTTTTTTTAAAAAAAAAATTTTTTTTTTTTTTCCCCCGGTTGGGGGGGGGGGGTTTTTTTTCCCAAATTTTTTTCCCCCCTTTTTTCCCCCCCGGGGGTTTGCCCTTTTTTGGGGGGAAAAAAATTTTTGCCCCCGGGGGGGGGGTTTTTTCCTTTTTTTTTTTTAATTTTTTTTTTTTCTTTTTTCCCCCCCTTTTTCCCCCCCTTTTTTTCTTCCCCCTCCCTTTCTCTCTCTCTCCTCTCTTCTCCTCTCTCTCTCTTCTCTCTCCCCCCCTCTTCTCTTCTCTCCTCCCTCTCTCTCTCCTCCTCTCTCTCTTCCCCCTGCTCTCTCCTCTCCTCCTTCCCTCTTTCTCCTCTTCCTCTCGTCCACTTACCTCTCTTCACTCTTTTCTCTCCCTTCTTCCCCTTCGCTCTCCTGCTTATTCCCATCTTATTCCAAAGAGAAAGCAAAGAAGCAATCATACAAACACGCACTGAGTCGCTTGTGCCTTCTAAACTGGTGCATCTGTCGGCGAAGGGGGTGAGGGAGGGGGGCCATTTGGAGGAGGAGATGGAGTGGAGTCGTGGGAGGAGGAGGAGGGGGGGCATGGGAGGTGAAGTAAGGGGTCCGTGGGAGAAGAAGGAGGGGGCTGTGGGAGGAGAGGGAGGAGGGGAGAGGGGAGTAATTACCTGAACGGTGGTAATTGCATTGTGAAAGTAGTGAGACACAGAGTCGACGTGTCTCCCCTGTACGCGAACTGATACGGTTGGGAGTTTCAGGCAGGGGGTAGGGGTAGGGACAGGGAAAGGGGTAGGGGGGGGTGGAGGTCAAGGAAAGAGGGGCAGGGGTTGTTTTGTCTCAGCGTGGCCTTGGGTATTTAGTTCTTTTGTTTACGTCAGATGAAATTGATGACGAGATGATATTTATGCTGGTGGTATTGGTGATGGAAGTAATCACATCGCCCTCTCTCTATTAATTTATCTGCCTGCCTGCCTGTCTGTAGCTCTCTCTCTCTCTCTCTCTCTCTCTCTCTCTCTCTCTCTCTCTCTCTCTCTCTCTCTCTCTCTCTCTCTCTCTCTCTCTCTCTCTCTCTCTCT
>NC_051389.1:48197325-48199825 GCF_015228065.2 Penaeus monodon
AGGGACACTCGGTCGGCTCCCGGGAGGCCGGTTTTTATAGCTCTTTTGTAGGGTTCTTGTGAACTGCTTGGGGTCTGAAGAGAGCCATGGGAAGGAACTGTTGAGCCGCCGCGCGCCCTCCTGTTCTGCTCAGCTCGTCGCCTCTCTCGTCTCTCACTCATTTTCTCTTGTTTCCTGTGTTTTTTCACCCGCCTGGTCTTCTCGTTTATCAATTTACTTTTATGTATTTATTCTCCTCTCTCTGCCCTGCCCTCTTCTCTCTCGCCTCTCTCTCTCCCTCCCCCTCTCTCTCTCTCTCTCTCTCTCTCTCTTTCTCTCTCTCTCTCTCTCTCTCTTTCTCTCTCTCTCTCTCTCTCTCTCTCTCTCTCTCTCTCTCTCTCTCTCTCTCTCTCTCTCTCTCTCTCTCTCTCTCTCTCTGTTCCCCTTTCTTATCTTATCTTATCTTATCTTATCTTATCTCTCCCCCCCTCTTATCAACCACGCTTCTCTTCTTTTTTCGTCATTTTTGCTTATTCCCTTTTCATCGTTATCTGTCCATCCACATTTTTACTTGCCGTGTGCACTAGTAGTCGCACATTTCCCAAGCAAATAAAGTCCAGTATAATTCTACAGCAATTAATGTTCCTATTGCTTTTTTTCTTATTCTTTTTCTCTCTCGTAGATGACTTTAATTTTCCTTTTACTTCGTGCCGTGTCCTCGACCTTCCCCCGCAGTGCCGAGGTCGCTGAACTTGAGTAAACATGGGCGATGGGGGAAGAGGGGTCAGGGGATAAAGAGGGGGAGGAGGTAGAGGAGGAGGAGGAGGAGGAAGAAGAAGAGGAGGAGGAGGAGGAGGAGGAGGAGGAGGAGGAGGGGAGGAGGGGGAGGAGAGAGGGGATGAGGAGGGGAGGGAGGAGAAGGAAGGAGAAGAGGAGGAGGAGGATAGGGTGAAGAGGAGGGAAATAGGGAGACAGCTTGTAGGGGAGGGGAGGGAAATAGAAAGGGAAAGGGGGCTTGATGGGGAAGAGGAGGGGGGGAAGAGGGAAGATAGGGAGTTAAAGGGAGAGGAGGGGACTTGAATAGAGAGAAGGTGAGGGGAAAGAAGTTGATGCAGGTTCACCTTTGGGTAGATACTTATGCGCCCAGTACATCTACTCATGACAGGTGTGTGTGTGTGTGTGTGTGTGTGTGTGTGTGTGTGTGTGTGTGTGTGTGTGTGTGTGTGTGTCTGAGTGTCTGTATGTGTGTGTGCGTGCGCGCATGCGTGCGTGCGTGCATATACATACATATATATACATGAGTGAGAGAGAGAGAGCAGAGCAGAGCAGAGCAGAGTACGCAACAGTAAACACTCCCGAGGAATGGCACGTTTTGTGATGCCAAGGAAATGATGTTGATGGAAGGCACAGCGACAAGGGTGTTGACAGCATCAGCAGCTTTGGTAACAGTGATGGTGGAGGGGTGGATGGGGGGGGGACACTCGCAAGAGGAAGCAAGGAAGGTCACGGGAATGTTAGACAGATGAGAACCCGCGGGATGAAGACGTACGTAGAGAGAAAGGGAGAAGAGAATGGGAGAGAGAAAGAGAAAGGGAGAGAGAGAGAAAGAGAAAGGGAGAGAGAGAGAGAAGAGAAAGGGAGAGAGAGAGGAAGAGAAAGGGAGAGAGAGAGAAGAGAAAGGGAGAGAGAGAGAGAGAGAAGAGAAAGGGAGAGAGAGAGAGAGAAGAGAAAGGGAGAGAGAGAGAAGAAAGAAGTGAAAGGAAGAGGAAGAGAGAGAAAGATGAATGAAAGAAGAGAGAGAGAGAAAGAAGTGAATAAATATTCGATGCATCAATAATAATAATAAAAAGACCAAGACCAATATATACCTATCTAAAATCTCCCATGATAGCTTGCCCAAGTTCCCTTTATGACAAGATTTACATAAAAGAAAATTTAATTAGCGAGATGAAAATAGTCATATAAGGCAGGGTAATGTGGCATGCACCTCTGTACTCAACACCGTAAACTTTAAAGTACAGTGTTATTACAAATATTATTTTACATGGACGCTCAAAGTCGGAACTAGATTATATAAGTATGAAACAACGTAGGATACTTCGCTGCATGGTACTTGCTGTATGAAATTCTTGGCATTGTAATAATAATGTAATATTTTTAGCGGACTGCTGGGTTGCATGGTAAAAGTGGGCTGTGATTAGAATAAGTGGAATGATTATGATGTAGATGATAGTGATGATCATGATGATACGGAAATAGGGAATGGTGACAGTGAAGATGATGATGGAGATACGGATATAGGGGATGATGATGGTGACAGTGAAGATGATGATGGAGATACGGATATAGGGGATGATGACGATGTTGAAAATGATGACGATGATGATGTTGGTGACACGGATTTAGGGTATTATGGTGATGGGGATTATGATGGTGATTTTCATGATTACGATGATGGTGATCATAAAAACGATGATTGTGATGATAATTTATATGGTGATGGTGAAAGTGCATAAACAAG
>NC_051389.1:48212325-48234825 GCF_015228065.2 Penaeus monodon
CTGTAGGATTGCGCGCGGGAATCGAACATCAAATTTCTAAGGAAGAGACGGCTGCGCGATCCGAATCATGGTAAGAGAAAGAATGAAAGAGATCGGATTATAATGATGATGATGATCTTTATGATGGAAACGGGGGAACTGGAGAGAAAGGGAAAAAAAGTGGGTGAAGGAAAAGACATCGAAGACAAAACGAAAGAGAGCTGAATAAGCAAGTAAGCGACGCGTCCCGAGGACAAATGAGAAAAACGCTCTAAATGCTTGTCTCGATTGTATTCTCGTCGCCCCCCCCCCCCTCACCTCTCGCCCTTCATTTCCCCTCTTTCTCTCTCCGTCCTTCGCGCCCCCTCTCTGCTCCTCTCCCCACTCTTTTCGCCACCTTTTGTGCTCTCTCCCTTCTTCGCTGTCTTTCTCTTCGTCCTTTTAATTCACTCTTTTCACCTTCTTTTCGTCCATTCTCTTTCATTTGCGATCCATTTCTTCTCCTCCCCTCTCTTTTTCTCTTCTTTTCGATTCTCCTTCTCTTCTCCTCCTTCTCTCATTTTATTTTCTTCGTCTCCGTCCCTTCCCTTCTCCTTTTCTCCCTGCTCTTCCTCCTCCTCCCTTCCCTTCTCCTTTTCTCCCTGCTCTTCCTCCTCCTCCCTTCTCTTCTCCTCCTCTTCCGTCTTTTCCTCCTCCTCCTTTCTCCCTCTTCGTCTCCGTTCTTTGTATCTCCTCCTTTCTCCTCGCCTGTTTTCTCTCTGTCCCTGCCTCCTCTCCCATCTTCCTTTCCCCTTGATCTACCACGCACAATCTTCCCTTACGAACGTCAATGAAAAAAAAAAAAAAAAATGGAATAGAATGTCGTCTTTAACTCTCGTATGTTTTGTTTTGTTTTGGTTTTAAATATAATTCTTTATCCTTTTTGACTGTCTGTATTTTTCTTTTCTTTTCTTTTTCCGCCTTATTATTTTTTTCTGGTTTGTCTGTCCCTCTTCCTTGATTCTTTCTGTTTTCGTTCCTCGAAATCCTCGTATTCATCATTCTCTTTCTCTGCTTTTTCATCGTCCCTCACTTCCTCCCTTCTTCCTTCTAGTCTTCTTTCCTTCCAGCCCCTTCTCCGTCTCTCCCTCCCTCCTTTCTTTCCCTTCTTCCATCCACCCACCCATTCAGCCATCCATCCATCCATCCATCCATCCATCCATCCACCCACCCACCCACCCACCCACCCACCCACCCACCCATCCATCCACCCATTCATTCATCCATCCATCCATCCATCCATCCACCCATCCATCCACCCACCCATTCATCCATCCATCCATCGATCCATCCATCCATCCATCCATCCACCCATCCACCCATCATTCCATCCATCCATCCTTCCTTCCTTCCTTCCTTCCTTCCTTCCTTCCTTCCTTCCTTCCTTCCTTCTATCCTTCCTTCTCGTTCCCCTTCCTCTTCCCTTCCACTCTCAAAGGTGAATGTCCTCAAAGCGAGGTTAGGCATACGCAGAGGAGAAAGGGACGAAGCCAAAAAAAAAAAAGAAAAAAAAAAAGTCATGTCTTTTTCATATCATTTCTTTTTACGATGGCTATGATGGTGGCATGATATGATGATTTATTAAGATGGTTATATTTGATATGATAGAGAAACGGTTAGACAGTAAATATTAATGGTCGTTTTTGCTGGGTAAGCCTATCTGCAAGAGAGAGAGGGGGGTGAGGGAGGAGAGAGAGGGGGTGGGGCCCTTTGAACAAAACCGAGTGAAAATTGAAGTACATTTAACATTTAGTTTGTGTGATTACGTACTTCCTCGCTCCCCCCCCCTCCCTTCCTTCCTCTGTCTCCACCCCACCCCTCCCGCCCCATCCCCACACCCACACAACACCTCTCTTTATGACGTCATTACGAACTCAGGGTTTATTGATTGTTAATTCAGAACTACATCGGCAGGGGTTGGGTAAGGGGAAGGGAGTGGAGGGGAGGGGGAGAGGAGAAGGCCGTAGGGGAGGAAGGGGGAAGGGGGAAAGGGGACGTGGAATCCGTAGCGATAACAGCCTTTCCACGCGGGATAGAACGTGGGACAGGAAAATTCTTCTTCGTTCTCCGTCGCCTCTCCTCGTTCCTCCTCGTCTGACATAATCTCTCTATATGTTTATCCTTATTTATTATTTTTCCTGTCTCTCTCTCTCTCTCCCTCCCTCTCCCTCTCCCTCTCCCTCTCCCTCTCTTTCCTTCTCTCTCTGCGTCTATTCTAGTTCCTTTCTTTTGTCCATCGGCGTCATTAGAGGCCATTCAACCTTGACTGGCGGAGGTTAGAGAATTTTTGAGGGAGCCGGATTGTGTGCGGGGGGGGGGGGTAATGAGGGAGGGATGAGGAGAGGATGAGGGGGGAAGGGAAAGGAGTGTAGAGGGGGGAGGGGGATGATGAGGAGGAAGGGTGAAAGAAGAAACTAGAGAGTGGGGAGGGAGGAGGATGAGTGTGGGGGGGGGAAAGGGGGTGAGGTGATTGGGGAAGGGAAGTGTAAAGAGGGAGGTGGAAGGTGGAAGGAGGAGGGAGGAGAGGATAAGGAGTGGGTGAGGGGAAGGGAGTAGAGGGGGGAAGCAGGAGGAGTGGGGGAAGGGGAAAAGGGATAGAGTTACTTGTGCTTGACTGTTGTTGTCAATGCTTCTCATCGATTGCGTTGTTTTGTATCTTTTTGTGTTGCAGTTCTTGTTATGGCGTTTTTTCTTTTATTTTTCTTTTATTTTTTTGCGGCGGTGACTTCATTTCTGATGTAAAGTTGTTTTGCTCTTTTGTAGTTTTAACTTCCGCTCTCTCATAGTATTTAGGCCTTGTTACCCTTTAGTGCTAGAAGTACTTGAGTATTTAGTAATACTAGTGTTTTGGTAGTATGGTCACTGTAATAATAGTGATATAAGGATGATGATCAAATATTTTATAATAAGAGACATACACTGAAAATGTATTGTAATGGTGTAGGTGATAATGGATTCTATAATGATGTTGCTAATAATAATCACAATGTTGTCGTTATTATACTTGATAGAATCAAAGGTATAGAAACGCTAATGAAGATGAAATCGTCGCTGTTAACGAAATCATTGTTCTCTTTACTGTCCAATAGACATAATTAATGTGACTGATTATCCGGAATAATACGCCTCATTCATGCTCCATAATTGAAAGTCTTTTTTAACCTGTGTTTCCTCTGTAATTACCGTCCATTTAAGATTCGATTGTTTTCTATTTTTCGGGAATTCATAAATTTATATTTATATGCATAATATCTAAAATAAAATAGAAGCATTTCTAATATACTGACGGGCTCCCTTGACGCCATTTCTTCAGTTGTTTATAGACCGGGTATTTATTTTGGGGATATTCTTTACATTCGTTCTCCCTTGTGCCTGCAGTCTCCGTGGCAAAGGGACAACGTTGTGTGTTCGTTTGTTTATTGTTGGTAGCTTTATTGGCGCCGATGATTGCTCAGTCCATTAGTTAGTTCATTAGTTAGTTGTTATTACTATTGTTATTAGCATTTTTGTTGTGTTTGGTGTTGGTTATTATGATGACGGTCAGTTATCACCATTATTGTTATTGTGATCATTAAGTATTATTATTATTGGTTTATATTATATTGTTATTATTATTATTATTATTATAATAATAATTATTATATATATTATTATTATTATTATTATTATTATTATTATTATTGTTATTATTATTGTTATTATTATTGTTATTGTTATTATTATTGTTATTATTAGTATTATTATTATTATTAGTAGTAGTAGTAGTAGTAATAGTAGTAGTCTTGTTATTATTATTGTTATTATCATCATCATTATCATAATCATTAATTTTATTTTTATAATGATGATGATAATAATGATAATTATTGTTGTTGTTGTTGTTGTTGCTGCTGCTTCTGCTGTTGCCATTACTGTTACTATTTCTATTAGTACTACTATTATTATTATTATTATTATTATTATTATTATTATTATTGTTACCATTATTATTTTATTATGATTATTATTATTTTATTATTATTATTATTATTTCATTATTATTATTATTATTATTATTATTATTATTATTATTATTATTGGTCACAGAGCCTGAGGGACTGTGTAGCGTTATGTTATTATTATTATTATTATTATTATTATTATTATTATTATTATTATAGATAATAGCTTCATTATCATCATCATCATCACCATTACACCACCAGCATTATCATCACCATCACTATCACCCTCTTTCTCACCATCACCATCATTGATTTGCTATTGGGACCGTTACTTTTGTTTATATTTCTGTTATTATTCTCTTATTCACAATATTACAGATGCAATTATTAATTTTGATATATGCTATTGCAAGTTCCCTTGGAATCATCTTTTGCAAGTGGTGCAGGAGACGAAGAGAGACATGGGGGGGAGAAGAGAGAGACGCGGGGGGGAGACGAGAGACGCGGGGGGTGGGGGGGAGAAGAGAGAGACGCGGGGGGGGAGGGGAGACGAGAGAGACGCGGGGGTGGGGGGGGGGGAGACGAGAGAGACGCGCCGAGAGGGTCTAAGTGCGTCAAGCGTCCGTCATCTGCGATCGTGGCGCGGCCATTGTCTGTTTTTCGCGGCGCGAATATGATCTTTCAATCAGAGGCTGGATCTGGAATGCCAATTGAATCACAAGTAGCGGAGTATGCAGGCAGATGACTCTCATTAGCCCCCTAACCCAATACCTCGCTAATTGAAACACGGACGAAGGGGGGGGGGGGGTCGTACCACGCAAGGAAAGGCGATATGGACGTTTAGCCGAGAGTTTGTGAGGAAAAATGAGCCGTAGGGTTGGTTCGGGCCGACGTGCAAGTGGTCCCGTGTGTCGATATGTGATCACGGGATGGCCGTGGCCTCTTATTGACCTGTGATTTGTTGCAATCGCACGCTGGCGTCCACCTAAGAGGAGTGATTGTTTTGATGAGAAATAATCGGTGGTTAACTCCATGATTCGTGCTTTAACTACGCTTCTCAAATATCCAACATGTTCATCGTAACGACTTCGACATCGTATCGCATCTTCACGGCCCCAAAAGAGGAGGTTTTGGCCGCTCGTGTTAATGCCAGCGAAGGAATCTAAGGTTCGGGTCAATAACCTCCATTTTATAAGTCTTTTTTTACGTTCGTTTGTGTCTTCTCGTTCTCCTTTCCACTGCGCCTCCTCACCCACGGGAGATAAGATGTTTCTGATAAACGTCAGTTGCAAATAGGATATCATGTGCTCGCAATATGTCCATTGCAATCGAAGAAGCGAGAAATCCCAACCGAGGCGGCCCACCCAATCCGGAAACAGCAAGGGTAACTGTAAACGTGATACCGCTTGCCGGAGGATCTTGGTGAGGGCGGCCGGTGCAAGGTGCGTGTGCGGGAGGCGGTGGCGGTCACGGCCGGGTCCCCCGCTCTCGGATCACGTGCCCGACCAGTACACACGCGGCCTTCCGAATTCAAGAAGGCGAGCCATGACCTTTCCTTACGGGGGGATTTTGCTCTCGCGCTCACTCTCTGTTTTACTGTCCCTTCGTCTGTCTGTTCTCTCTCTCTCTCTCTCTCTCTCTCTCTCTCTCTCTCTCTCCTCTCTCTCTCTCTCTCTCTCTCTCTCTCTCTCTCTCTCTCCCTCCCTCCCTCCCTCCCTCCCTTTCTTTCTCTTTTTTTCTCTCTTTTTCTCTTTCCCACCCTCCCTCTCCATCCTTTATGTGTTTGAATGTGTCACCATTTTTTGTAATCGAAAAATTCATACATGATGTGTAGGCATCAACAGGATGAGAGAGTATTTGTTGGTGCTCGTTCCCCGCCCAGTGCACTCGCCTTATGACCCGCTCAGGAACTCTCCCCCGCCTATACCTTCGCCATTTTAACTCACACGTACGTTATCGGACTTTCTTTCATTGCGTGGCTTCTGGCGCTAAAAAAAATCTTTTGCAGATGGCTGAACGTTTAAAATGTGCATGAGAGCGTGCATGATGTAGGTGCGGCGGGAGGTTAAAGCCGAGGGCACGGCGTGGAAGGTGGCGGGTCCACGTGGCGCTGAACCAATGGAGGAGGAGGAGGGGCTTGAGTGGTCGCCGCCGCTGCGCTCGGCCGGTGCAGCCCAGCGCCCGGGGCTAGAAATCGACGAGGCCTCTCTCTCTCTCTCTCTCTCTCTCTCTCTCTCTCTCTCTCTCTCTCTCTCTCTCTCTCTCTTTCTCTTTCTCTCTCTTTCTCTTTCTCTTTCTCTCTCTTTCTCTTTCTCTTCTCTCTCTCTCTCTCTCTCTCTCTCTCTCTCTTCTCTCTTTCTCTCTCTCTCTCTCTTCTCTCCCCTCTCTCTCCTCTCTCTCTCTCTCTCTCTCTCTCTCTCTCTCCTCTCCCTCTCTCTCTCTCTCTCTCCTCTCTCTCTCTCCTCTCTCTTCTCTCCTCTCTCTCTCTCTCACTCTCTCTCTCTCTCTCTCTCTCTCCTCTCTCCTCCTCTCTCTCTCTCTCCTCTCTCTCTTCTCTCTCTCTCTCTCTCTCTCTCCTCTCCTTCTCTCTCTCCCCTCTCTCCTCTCTCTTTCTCTCTCTCTCCTCTCTTCCTCTCTCTCTCTCTCTCTCTCTCTCTTTCATTATTTTTTTTTCTCTTTTCATTTCCACATTCCTCTCCCTTGTTTAGCCTCATCAATTTTTCCAGTCAGGTCTGTCTGAAATTTATATTTCTCCATTTGTTAGCTGAATTTAGAAGTTGAGTGTGTTAGGTGAATTTTGTACAGCATTATTATATAGCCTTGGCTGTAAACCGGATTTGAGAAGGTTCGGAATAGTCATTTAACTGGAGATATTTATGAGGAAGGAAGAACCTCATCAGATAATTGAGCGCCGAACCATATTATTGTTACAGTTTCCTAACCTTGTATACATCAGTGTTCCTCTAATAAGCAGTGGTACTAGATGTTTACTAATATGTATTGAGAGGAACAGAGATAATGCGTTAGATAACTCCATTATCAATTATGAAATAAGGCATATATGATAAGATTGCATATGTTTATTACATTTAAATCTATAGGAAGGACGGATCGATGAACAGAGAATATAAGAATAAGAAATTCCATGTTTCCATTTTACATCGGATACAAACTCACTGAAAACAAAAACAAAAGAAAACAATCAAAGAAAAAAAAACGTCACGAAGAGAGCGAAAGCGAGAACAAAGGCGAGGAATAATGAGCAAGCCAAGCCAAGCCGAAACGGAGCGACAGACGGAGGAGGAGCAAAGCCAGTGGGTTGTGAGTGAGGTTCCGAAGCCGAGCGAAAGGGAGAGTGGGTCAGTCACGTGCAGAGGGGACGAGGGAGAGGATGTGTGTGGATGTGCTGGCGCGGTTTATAGTGACTCGGGTGTGCTAGTGGTGTTTTATGTGTATTGTGTCATGAAATTAGTGAGGAAAGATCATGGGTGATGTATCTTCGTGCGCTGGATGTCTCTCTACACGCGGTGCCTCTGATACCTACTCGTAAGTAACGCTCGTGGTTCTTACTCTCCAGGGATTGGTGTTGGGAGTATTGTGAATGGCGATAGTTAATACTAGTGCTGTAAAGGTAAATATTGCTGATTGTGATTGCTGATACTCTTCATTCTTGTAAACTTTTATTCTTCTTATTAGTGTATACGTGATTCTCTCCGTTCATAGTTTTACTGAAGATGAAGGAACGTGTCGACATCAACCAGTTTCTTAATCAGGTCTGACGAGACCACGAGAAGGCCACAAAGTATCTTTAGCTAAAGAATAAAATCCGTTGGTTAATAATATATCCTGCCAGAGATCGCTCAGCCAGAATTACATCTCCATCTCAACGGGGAAAAAAGGTTATCGCGTATGAGAAGAATTCTAACTGTAATGTCAATATTAATTTCCTATCCTTTTTTCGAGTGTTTGTTTGGCAAAGTGCCTTCCGGTGATTAGGCGACACCTGTCACCTCTCCGACCTGACCTTGCACCTGTTTCCGCTTCCGGTCCCACGTTCGCTTGTTTGCTGTCCCTCGTGAGTCGGGTTCATGCTGGTGGATCTGTCAGCAGGGCAGCTGTTATCTCATTATTTATCATTAGGTGTCGTTTGTATTTACTTAGATGCATATGATTATGATATTATAGTGATCATGTGACACAATTGAGTTATCATCCGGCCGCATCGCAGTCTAGTGATTATCTTGTATAACTGTGGCTATCAAAGGGAATTAATTGGAGGGCGGGCATTCCATCCCATTTCCTATTTCCCCGCAGAGGGCACGGATTTTAGGGGGGGAAATGAGGAAAGAAATGAAATATTTGGAACAAACCATGCACGCACATACCCAGTTTCAACGCGTGTGTGGAGTCCTCATTGATCCGGGCGAAGGTCAAGACTAGATGTTGTGTTTGTCAAGGATTTGGTGTTCGGTTACATCATGATGTGCTCGTAATGATGCCATTCTCATCTGTGTTGCAAGTAGGCCAGACATGGAGTAAGATATACCCATGATGCTTTAGTGCCTCTTTGTTTCATTAAAGATGGGGATTATTGCTTAATGAGAAAAAATAATCGCGAAAATTAGTGGGATTATAATATTTTCTTCAGCGTGATGGTTAGTGAAAGTTTACCGCTTTGTACAGTCGACAACTATGTACGTAGGCTGTTCAGGGGAGGATTTATTATTTTATTTAGATATTTCCTTTCAACTGCTGTTTTGTATATTGAATTTGGTATGTTCATGTTTGTTGAAGTAAGTCACGAAAGACAGCTTGTACACTTACATAAAGACTTCACGACTCAAGTACAGCCGTTCGCCAAATAAACCTTTGAACTAAATTCCTTTACATTTTTTCTTTTTACTATTTTTTAAAAAGCTTTTAACCTTCACTCGCATGCAATTTCCACGCATAATAAAAATCAGCTGTTTCCTACGTTCATGGCACCCACTTTTCGTAAAAGGCAAAGAGGCAAAGGAAATTGTAGTACACAATGCACCCTTCCCTAAACGGTAATACTAAAGCGCAAATGAGTCTCGGGATCCCTTTAAATAAATTTTAGATCGAGGAGGTCGAGGCAGTAAAGGAGTGAAGAAAGAAATGGATCTTTGGCAGTCGAGCTTTCGTTGGGGAAGCCAGAAAGTGGGGAAGTTTATCATCCAGTAAAGCATGGGAAAAAATAACTAAACAATTGCTTAATAATGGTGCATTTAAGGATTGGGAATTGATAGCTGAATACGTATTAACAAGAATATATTTATGTTTTATAGTTTAGTAATAAGTGTGAAAGACACGTGTGATGTGCCTGGGGCGAGCTCCCCCCTCCCCCACCCCCCCTGAATGTGGGTTAGCGGGAGGAGGTACTGCCCGTCGCGGCGCCCTCGCTCGCCCGCTCGCCCGCAAACAAGCAAATGTAGCGGTTTCTTGCGTACACGCCGCGGCTTTTGCGCTTTTTCGTTTTTCTTCTGGTACTTTTTTTTTTATATACGTTGTTGCTTGTCTTGTCTTTCGTGTTTTTCTATATTTCGTTTTTTTTTCCTTTTTGTTGCTTGTCTTGTCTTTTTGTTTTGATTGTTTTTCCTTTGTGTTTTTTCTTGTGTTTCTTTTATTTTTTTTTTTTACTTTTTTTGTTCCTTCCCTTTGTGTGTTATTCTTGTCATGTTTCAATTTTTGTTTTAGGTTTTTTTCTAGTCTCATATTCTTTCGCATTTCGGTATTTTATTATACTTGTTTCTTTTCATTCATCGGGTTGTTTTTCTTTTTGTTCTTAAAGTTTGTCGTCTTATTTTTTCGTCTTTTGTCGTTCCGTTTTTTTTTTGTTTATTCATTTTCTTCGGCTTCTCTTCATTTCCGTTCTGCCCTCTCTCGTCCTGCTCTTTATAATCTCTCTCATTTTCTTCTTCATGTTGCCAGTTTTACTTTTATTTTTTCTACCGAAATACATTTTCAATAATTATTTCCTTTTTCTTCTGAAGTACATAGATTTATTGCAAGTAATTTTTCAATGTACTTAGAGTTATTGTATCTTTTCTCAAGTACGAAATACATTATTCCTTCCGATATATATTGTGTTTCAGTAGATTCTTGGCAGCGGGACAGGGTTGGCTGCGTTAAGTATTGTCTTCTGTGAATTACGTGCAGTCATGTTCTTCTCTACTTGGCTAGCAATAAAAGAAAATAGCACTGTGCAATGGTGGCAGCTGAAGGAAGGTTGAGGGAGAAACATTATTTGGTTTATTGCAGTTTGTGATGGGGGAATATATATACACGCATTTTTTATATTTATTATGAAGGGTGTAATGAGTAATTGGTATTGGAAAACAGGCTTGGTGTCAGATGTGATTTTGTCTTGGTTGTTACAAAATTTAGTTTAGTATTTTTATATCATTTTTTTTTTCTTAGCTATTATAGAGTTTTATTTTCGTTTTTTTCGCGATCTTGGCTAAAAAGGTGAACGGGAAGTCATAGCGGAATTATTACTGTTATTGTTGTTTGCGATGTTGGTCTTGCTCTTTCTTATAAACGTATTCTGATAATAGTATATTTCTCATGACATATTGTGGTCATAGCAATTATGACGACAACTATATATATATATATATATATATATATATATATATACATATATATATACATACATACATATATACATACACATATATCTATATACATATATATACATATATATACATATATATATATATATATATATATATATATATATATATATATATATGTGTGTGTGTGTGTGTGTGTGTGTGTGTGTGTGTGTGTGTGTGTTTATATATATATTATATATATATATATATATATATATATATATATAATCTTATCGGATAATTCCTTTTATACTCTGTGGCTTATTGTATTGTCATGCATGTGTGTGTGTGTGCGCGCGCGCACACACACACACACACACACACACACACACACACACACACACACACACACACACACACACACACACACACACACACACACACACACACACACACACACACACACACACACACACACACACACACACACACACACACACACACACACACACACACACACACACACACACACACACACACACACACACACACACACACACACACACACACACACACACACTGTATATATGTGAGCAAGATTTTTAAATTGGACAATATCTTTCTCTTGACTTTTCCTTTCGAAATGATTAAATGCCCATATGTTACATTCAGATGTATAAAATTACGTTGCGTTATTGTTGATACCCATCTTGCTAACCAATGCTAGTATAAGATTTGAAAAATATTTATAGACTACCTGTTTGTTCAACGAAAGGAAATAACTCTAGTCAAATAGTCAAGCAATTGTCTCGTATTAGTGAATTAGGAATTAGAAAGCCATTTTTTCTCTTGGTCTAATCTTCTTCGTGTCTTTCAGATGGACTCATTCTTGGGCAACACGCGGCCGTTCTTCCAAGGGCTGCCAGCGTCCACCAGAGGGTATGATGGATCCACTCTCAAGGACCAGACTCAAGCCCCGCCCACGCCCACGCCCCCTGCTACGCCTACACTTCCACCTGCCCATGTTTACAACCCCTACCCCGTAGGAGTGACGAGCTCAGCGCCAGCCACGAGCTTGCCCGGTTCGCTGACCCCCAGTCGACCAATAACGCCTGCCACGCCCTCGCACAAGCCTCATGACCACGCTCCGCCTGCGCCATCCCACAGCGTGACATCCTTCTTGCACCCGCCTAGCAAGACTCCAGCACCCGAGGCTCGTTACCTTGCCCAGCTGGAGCACTTCCGTCAGCAAACGTCAGCAGTGGCCAGACCCACTGATCCACTTCACGATGCCCGAGCCTTCAGTCGGTCATACAGCACCCAGCCTGGTCTTACAATCGAGCACCCATTGCCTACTAGACCCTTCAGCTCCCAGGCAGCACTGTCCTCTGCAAGCAGAGGCATTTCTCGCTCGTACAGTACACAAGCTCCACCTTCGTTAGAAATACGGCCAACCAGACCTTACAGCTCGCATTCTGCCGTTGGAGTGGATTCTAGAATTCCTGCTGGACCCTACGGTACACCTTCAACACCTAATAGTGACTTAAGGGCCTACCAGTATTCCTTTACCACACAAGCCATTTCTGCAGACCCTCGTGTGCATGTAGAGTCTAGATTTCTTGAAAGACCAGAGTCTAGGTCACTAGATTCAAGGTCATTGGAAGCACGGTCTGACCCACGAGGAGGCACAAGACCTGAACAGTGGGGTCCAAGTTATAGAGCTGATGCAAAGTCTTTGGACAGACTGGCACCATCCGTCCACATTGCTGCTCCCTCTGCCAGTGTGAACGGTTCCAAGGACGCTCTTTATCTGGGCAAAAAACCTGATGATATTGGAAGTGTTAGACGACCAGATGAGTCATATGTAAGAAGAAGTAGTGAATTATTGCAGGTTAATGGATCACGTGACCCACTCTATCCCAATGGGTCTCAGAGTGCATATTCATCAGAAACACAAAGAGACCCATCTTCTGAAAGACCAAAAGACAGCCGGCCCAAAGAAGATTCTGCTTTGGACCTCTCCGTCAAAACTGTAAGGCAAACGCCAGACTCTACTGCTCCAGATCCTGAGAAAAGCTACAGTATATCTCCTGTAAATGCTTCAACAGTAGATAAGAATCCTCAGAATGAAACTCCAAGGCAAACTCCAAATTCCACTCCAGTTTCATCTCCTTACAGGCCTCCAAACAGAGATCCATCCTTAGCACAGTATGCTGATATATCAAAACTTAATCCTGGAATATCAGGAACAAGAGCAACGCCACCCAGTCATATACCCCCACACTTTAGTTTAAATGCTCCTTCAAGTCCACATACTTCATCAAGTCCTATATCTCGTGGGACTCATTTTATGCCCCCCTCTAAGCGACCAGGGGATCCTCTGTACTTTGACCATTTTACAAAGTTGCCGAAATTAAGTCACGCTCCTCCAAACAAATCGCCTACACCATCTCGGCACATACCTGAAAGTCATTTGCCCCTTCACCCAAGAGACAAGGTCCTCTATGGTGCCCCCAAAGAAGATCCAAATCGCGGTTTGCATCTTCTTGTAGCTGCCACACTTAACACAGAACATGATGGGAGATATGGCCATGAGATTGGTTATGAGAGAAAGCACAGTACAGAGAGGAAGGACACAAGTAATGACTTGAGGGATTTAAGCCTTGAAATAAGAGAAAGGAGAGAGTCATCTATAGACTTAAAAGAAAGTGAAAGAAGAGGATTAAGTCTTGAGAGAAGAGACTCAGTGATGGAGAGAAGAGAGCCAAGTGTTGAACGAAGAGATTCAAGCTTAGAAAGGAGAGATTTGGGCATTGAGAGAAGAAATTCCAGCATGGACAGAGGAGATCCAAGTCATGAAAGAAGAGATTTAAGCTTAGAGAAAAGAGATCTTGATTCTAAGTACCTGTATCCCAAACATCCAGATGTCAAACTATCCTTAGACCAATACAGAGCGTGGGTGCCAACCTCAGAACACTCAAAATCTGATAGTTTGTCTATTGACCGGCCAAAATATATTCCAGGGCAACACTCTGTACCAACTTCCGTCCCCACAACCTTACCTCAGCAAGGTTCTAGAGTCTCTCCAGCTCAAGCTCCTCATCCATATTCTTCCTATGGACGACCTCCTGATACAAGGCTACCTCAGACCCATTATTCCCAAGCAGGACACCCCACCTCTTCTGCACACCACCAGGTTAATGCAGCTCAGCCATCCCATCCAAAAATACATCAGCCATACTTGCAGACACCAACCACAAGAGCACTGCAGGTCCCTGCAACTTCCAGCAGCAGTCATTCACTGGAACCACCACATGCATCTGTGGTTTCTCAGTCTCATCATTATCCATATCCAAGCAGTCACAGTTATTCTCAGAGTGTTGCTGCGCAATACCACCAACACCAGCAGCAGAAGCAGCAGCGTTCAGCTTCTCAGTATCCACCATTCAGTTTGCCACAGAATTCAAAATCAGGATCAGCATCTGCTATCCCAAATCCACATCTAACACCTCAGCAGGCTGCCCATCAAGCATATGCCTATTCTCACCAGCAACAACGTAGTGAAACACCTCATGCAACTTATTCTAGCAAGAGACAGAATCAAATATCTCCACACCCTTCAGTTTCTCCTCACCCATCCATGTCTCCCCATCCATCTGCTTCCCCACATCCCTCAGCATCTCCCCATCCTGCTGCTTCTCCCCACTCAACTGTGTCCCCCCATACTTCCCACCAGGGGCGAATTCCCTCACAATATTCTCCTCATCACTCACAGCGCCCACCTTCTGTCTCTGTGAGTCAACATTCACATAATTATCCAGGAACTCTACCTCCTAGTCCTTATTCAGGTCCTCAGAGTCATTCGGCTCACACCACACCGCCTTCATCTCGGCCATCCTCAGCTACACCCCAGCTGCCACACACACCTCAAGCTCTCTCATCTCATCCTCCTCAGTCTTCTTCCAGACAGTCAGCCCATCCAACTCCTGTGTATCCAGCACCACCACATCATTCCCACCCTGCCCCACCTCACCCAACTCCATCAGCTGACAGCCAGGGAAAACAAGGTCATTCCTCCCATGAGCTCCATCATCCTCAGCCTCGTCAGTCACAACTACACCCTCCTCCTCCACCCCATCCTTCTCACTCCCATCAGCCATCCCAACCATATGCTCCCCACCATGCTTCACAGCCATATCCACCACCACCCCATCCTTCTCATCCGTATCCTCCTGGACACTACCCATCCCAACCATATCCTCCTCCTCCTCAGCCATATCCCTTGTCATCTCATCCATCTCAGCCTTATCCTCCACCACCACCATCTCAGCATCATACAGCAGCGCCTCATTCCTCCCAGCCTCATCCTTCCCCTCATCATTCATCAAATGTTCATCCTGCCCAACCTCAGTCCTCCCAGTCACATCCTCCTCTACACCATACATCTTACCCACACCCATCTCAGCCTTATCCCCCCCCCACACTCCAGCCAACCTCCCACCCCCACACAGCCTCCTCGTCCTCCGTCTTCAACCCAGTCTCATCAGCCTACATCCCAGTCTCGTCCCCCTTCCTCACAACCTGCTCAGAGTCCTGCATCTCAGTCTACCTCTCCTGCATCTCAATCTGCTTCTCATTCATCACAGTCTGCCCCTCCTCCGTCATCACAAGCTCCGCCTACTTCATCGCAAGATCCCCCACCTCCCCCTCCTTCCTCAAAGGCTGCTTCTCCTTCTCACTCTCGTCCACCTTCAACCCAGCCTCCTGCTCCATCTACACAGCCTCCCTCATCAGCGCATCCTAATCCTTCTCATCAGCAGTCTTTATCAGAGCCTCTACCTCCTTCGCAGTCTCACCCCCCTTCCTCTGCTGCCCAGTCTCACCCTAGTGCAAGCCAGTCAAATGCTCCCCAGTCACAGCATGCTCCAGAAGTGCAGCCATCCACACAGCATCCACCTCCTCCAACATCCCTGACAACACCTTCCCATCCTCCACCTTCCCAGCCTCCTCCTCCAACTTCAGCACAGTCTCATCCACTAACATCTCAGTCCCATCCTTCTACAATGCCATCTCATCCTCCCTCAGCACAGCATCCTCCTCCCTCATCACAACATGCTCCTCCCTCAGCACAGCACCCTCCTCCACCAGCGCAACATCATCCCCCATCAACACAGCACCATACTCCAGCACAGCATCCACATCCATAACACAACACCCTACTGCAGCACAGCATCCTCCCTCTTCAGCTCAGCATCCTCCACCTGCAACACAACATCCTCCATCAACACATCCTCCTCCTCCAGCACAACATCCACCTCCACCAACCCAACATCCTCCTCCACCAACCCAACATCCTCCTCCACCAACCCAACATCCTCCTCCACCAACCCAACATCCTCCTCCACCGACCCAACATCCACCTCCTCCAGCACAGCATCCTCCTTCATCAACACAACATCCTACTCATGCAGCACCACATCATCCTTCCTCAGCACAACATCATCCTTCACCAGCACAGCATCCTCCTCCTCCAGCACAGCATCATCCTCCATCACATCATCATCCTCCACCAACGCACCATCCACCTACATCGCAGCATCATTCACTCCCTTCATCACAACATCCTGCTCCCCCGGCTCAGCACTCTGCTCCCTCAGTACAACATCATCATCATCATCACTCCTCACAACCAGCTCCTCCTCCTCCCTCACAATCTCATCCACATGCAGCACAACCTCATCCACCACCTTCAGCACATCCTCCTCCTCCACAGCATCTTCATCATCCATCCCATCCTCACCCATCATCATCTCAGATGCATTCCCTCTCAAGTAAACCTCATCATCCTCCAGCGCAACCACATTCTAACATTCCGCCTTTACAGAGTCACCCTCCAACCCATATCCAGCATCCAACAACCCACCCTATCCCTCCTTCAACTCAGTCACATCCTTCCCAACCATATCCTCATTATCCATCACAACCCTACTACTCCCATCCTCACCATTCTCAGGCTTATCCTCCTCAAAGCCACCCACACTCACATTCTTCACAAAGTCATCCACCTGTACCACATCAGTCCTCCCAGCCCCATCCATCCTATCCTCATCCTCCTCCTGGTCAGCCTCCTCAGTCTTCAAGTCATTCTTCTCATGCTCCTCCTCGGAGCCACCCTTCCCAGGGCCACCTACCCCCCCACCCACACCCATCTCATATGCACGTTCGCCACCCTCATTCCCACATGCCACATGCAGGTATGTATCCTCCCCACCCATCACACCCAGTGGTTAGTCAGCATAACTCCCAGCCTCATGGATCTCACCCTCGACTTCCCCATCCTTCTCAACCTCATGCTCAGGCTTATCCCCCACACCCTCAGCAACCTCACTACCAGCCACCACAGCTTCCTCATCCAGCTATAAAGACTGAAGGAGCTGGCAGTGGGCCACGCTACCCAGTGTATCCCTATCCTTCTCACCACATAAGCCAGGGTCATGATGTAGGGTCAGCTAGAGGCCCAGGACTTATCAGTCCCCCACAAACATCAGCAGCTTCTGCAAAAACCAGGCCACCTCAAGATATTGACCCTTCACGGATACGTACAAAGGGGGAACAAAAATCTTTTGATCCTAGAAATGCTGAGAGTGGAAAGTTGAAAATGAACACAGAGCCATGGCCAAATTATCCACCTGGTGTGCACAACACTTCACAGGCACAGCAAACAGGTGACCAAACACCTTACAATAGCTCAAGGCCTGTGAACCAGCCACACGTTTCAAATAGCCAAGAAGGACCAAAGGTGGCTGCAGTATTTGAATTTAAGGAGGAGGATGCTCACAAGACAGATCAAAATCAGGGAGGAAACAAGATGTTGGAACCAGGCAAGGCTGCTTTGGCAGACAAACTTCACAAGAAACTAAACAGAGCTGAAAGCACTGAGTCATTGGTTGTGAAGAAAGAAACTGTAACAGAATCTCCTGTACCAAAGAAAGAAGAGGTTCCTGAGGAGAAGGATGAATGGGCTTCTGGGTTTGACAAGCTCTTGGAAGACTTAGCATCAAATCCTGAAGGTGTTACTAGCAAGAAGAGTAAAACACTTGGAGCACGTTACTTGCAAAAGGTGCAGATCCAGCATGCTATAGATAATGATCTGATTGCGCCTCCACCTACTGCCATTCTAGAGGAAGAAGATGAAAGTGAACCTGAGGCTCCTGTTAAGTTCCGTGGCAAGTTCAAAAGTATTAAAGATAAGAAAGTAGAACGTGTGATTCTCACTTATGCCTCGCATTCTGATGAAAGTGCCATTGACATGATTCCAGATGAAGATGCCAGTGATTTTGAAGAAGAATTGAAACGTGAGATAAGATCAAAGGACAAAAAGCGGGGTCATTTTAAGAAGCCAAGAGGCGATTCAAGCAGTGGTAGTGAAAGTGGTAGGAAAGATAGTGACAGGAGAAAAAGTGGTGGACGTGGAAAGAATAAAGAGAATAAACCAAATAATAAACAGGATTCTGATTATTCTGTAAGTAGTAGCAGTGAGAGTGATAGTAGCTCTAGCTTAAGTTCAGATGATTCTGATAGTGATGATTCTGAGTCAGAGGAGCTGGTTAGACCTCGACGAAAAGGAAAGCAGGATTCAGACAGTGATGTAGGAAGAAAGAAACCAAAGAGGCGAGGAGGGAAGTGGGACAGTGATAGCAGTGACTCTGAGGAAGAGATCATACCAAGGAGGAGAACAAGGCGTCGCAGAAAATCTTCAAGTGATGAGGATTCTTATAAACCAGTCCAGAGAAACCGAAAGAGGAAAAAGAAGCAAGATTCCAGTGATTCAGAGGAAGTGTCCTTAAAGACAAGAAGGGGAAAGAAGAAAAATAAATCAGAATCAGAAGAAGAAGAATTTGTGTCAACTAGAAGAGGTAGGAAGAAAGGTCGTATTCCCAATAGGAAAAAGAAAAACCGTCAGAGAGAAGATTCTGATGATGAATCAGAAGATGAAAAAGCCTTGCCAAGAAAGACGAGAGGAATGAAGAAGAAACAACAGGAAACAAAGAACAGAAAGAGAAGAAAAGAATCTACTAGTGTAAGCTCATCTTCAGACTCGGATGAAGAGAATGATAACAAAACAAAGAAAGAAGTGGATCAAAGAAAGAAGGGCAACATCAAAAAGGGTAGGAAGATTTTGGAGGACTCCAGTGAAGATTCAGAACTTCCTGCAAAGAATAAAAATCATAAAAAGAGTAGTTTGATTGTTGACAGTGATGATTCAGATGAAGATTCAAAGAAGGAGACTAAGGAACCAGATGAGAAAATAGGTGATAAAGTTGATGAGGAGCAAAAAGCTGAGTGTAGTGTAAAGGCAGGTACAGAAAATGAAGCAAAGGAAGGAGAAACGCAAGCAGAAGAGGACACGTTAGATCTAAGTGAAGATATGGAGTCAAATTTAGAAGGTGATTCAGTCATTGAGAAACTTAACAAGATGCGCAATGAAGAGTTAAACAGAGAGGATGTATTAGAAATGAAAGCATGGTTTGGTGAGGTTAACAATGACATCAAGAAGCAACTTTGTAATCTCCAAGAAATGGGCTTTAGGAACAACTGGAAGAAACCACAATTTGGAGTAGGTGATGATTTCTTGCATGGATGGCAGACAGATGTAAAGAAGTATAAAGAACACACAGCCAGACTTCCCAAGAAGTTGTGCCACTCTGTCAAGCACCAAGAAACCAGTTCATCCAAAGGAACTAGAAAAGGGCGTGACCGTGACTCTGGAAAGGATTCTCCATCAAGACAAGGATCATCTTCCCCAGCTAAGAATACGAGAAGTAAATCTGGGATAATAAAGACAAGTATGGCAGTAGCAGAAGATGATAAACTTAAAGTACCATCTAGACCAGAAATAAGTAGTGTAATGCAAAGATTCTTTGAAAAGGTTTTGGCTGATTCTGCCACTGATGTGATGTCAAAAGGTAGTCTTGCCTCCAAGAAGTTTAATCTGGGACCATTTCCGGCATATGGAGCGCAGCGAGTCCCAACAGGGCTGACTCCAACACCTTCAGTTGCTCCCTCCATGTTAGCAAGTGATGATTCAGACCTGGATTCCCTTGCAAGCATCAGAACTGATCTGCCAGCATCTGATAGTGTACCAGTTTCAAAAAGATCCATTGCTAGTAGTCTGCTTAAGAAAATTGGGCGGAAATATAATGATAAAAAGCTCAATACTTTGTGCCTGGGTAAACCTCGAAGTATTCTTGAGGCTACAAACAAACCTCAGCTCCTGCCAACTCCTGGCATGCCTACAACAGAAAAGGACCTTGAAAATATGGAACCAAATGAGATGAAAATTGCTACATTTTTCAGAAAAGAAACAGTTAGTAATTATAGGGATAACTTTGAGGTAGTGGTCACCAAGAATGGCATTAATGAATTCACACAAATACTCTATCAATCTAGGACACGCACCAAGACCAAGCAGATTCAGGATGCTGCCACTGTTAGATCAGTCTTTGGTGCAGATATTCCTCCTCATCTGCTGAAGAAGGCAGAATTAAAGAAGGCCAAGAAAACATTATTAAAGAAGGGAGGAAAGAAGGATGAGGGAAAGGCAAAGGAGGAGAGTTCTCCAGTTCCTGTAAGCAGAGCTAGCACTCCAGGAGGCTCAATGCAGGCTGCTGGGGATGAGGATGATGACTCAGAACTTCGCAGTGAGCGTTCAGAGTCTGTCCTCGGAGAATCATCAGCTCCCAGTGTGACTAAGAAAGCACGGCGGAAATTCCGCAAGTTCAGAAGTGGTTTTGATTATATACGTAAAAAGAAGAAGGTCAAGCCTGATGATGAAGCAACACCATCTAGGAAGCGCTTGGTAAGACACCTGTTGTTTTTATTATTGAATAATGAGAATTGTAGAGTTTTGCATAGTTTCAGTCCCTGTTAGAAAATGCAATTTAGTTTTTTTTTTTTTTGAATTAACAATTTATAAAGGTGTTGCACTATAAGACATGTAATATTTATTCTAATTTTCTGCAAATTTATCAGGATAATGAAAGGAAGCATAATCTTGTAAAAAGTTTTATGATTTTGTAAATTAAGTTGTATTATAATATCATATTAAGGCAGAACTTAATTTGCTCCAACAGCCTGTTAGGAAGCATGTGAATTGGCCAGAAGAGAGTCGCGATGTTGCAGCTGAAGTTCGAAGCTGGGTTGTTAACAAAGGTCTTGGAGAAACTGTGTTACACAAAGCTGCAAGGCTTCAGTATCATGTAAGTGCACATTTATTTAGGTTTTTATTGTTATTCTATATACACTTCAGAGTTTTTTAAAGACATTAGTTTCTTCATTTTACCAGTGATTGTTTCTTTTAGGTATTTATATAATTTTTGGTTAAAGCTTATATTAATTAATATATTCTGATGCATCTCTAAATTCTGTAATACTGCTATAATTCATATCTTGTATTATTTCTTCCTCAGGATGTGGTTGTGTACTGTGCAGAAAGTCCAGATTTTGACATTAATGTGCGGGATAATGCTGGATACACACCTCTTCATGAAGCTTGCAACCGAGGTCATTTGGATATTGCACAGGTAAATGATAGACAAGAAAAAATCAAGACTGTATATACAGATATGGGAATGACTTTCAGCCAAATTCATAGGGACATAAATGTAATAAACAGTAAATGCAAAACAGTAGAAATTAACATTCTAATTTCAAATAAAATAATTAATTACTTATACAATCTTTCCATCAGGTTCTGTGCTCCCATGGTGCCCATGTCAATGCTCCGGGTTACAAAGGAATGCGGCCGTTGCATGAAGCTGTTGAAAATGGCCATGCAGAACTGGCTCGCCTACTGCTTGCCTATGGTGCTGACCCAATGCTCACAACCTATGCAGGGCAGACCTGTTTTGATCTGTGTGCTGATATCCAGTGCACGCAGCTCCTGGAAGGTTTCTTTGCAGATCTCAAGGGTCATGATGGCGAAATGTGGCACTTTGCTGGTCCTACACGGCTTAGTGGTAAGTATAGGCTATTTTAAGTGGCCATGTACTGTATACTGTTTAGTATGTGGTTGATAACTTTGATGACCATGAGTATAAAGAAAGTTAATGCCACTGTGTAGATCATTGAATCTTTTTGTAGAATATCCTGTTGCCTTCTTTAGTTTGAAAAGAAATTGATTCCCATGATGACTTTTTGACATTTAGTTACTTACTTGTCATTTTTTATGATATATTTATCTTTGTGTGTGTGTGTGTAGTACACACGTGTGTGTGTGTGTGTGTGTGTGTGTGCGCGCGTGCGTGCGTGTGTGCATGTATGTATGTGTATCTGTATGTCTGTGTTTATGTATCCTTCTCTCTATGTATGCATGTATTATAAGTTGCACTCATCTAGTTGAAAGTTAAAAGACTCAAGGTTTGTTCTTATTCCTAAACAGATCCTGAGGAACAAGGATGTGACATATTTGGCATGATACCAGCACCTTCTTGCAATAAAACAACATCGGAAGACAATGTGGAGTCAAGCCAAGATACTGAATTGAAGGCAACATCAGATTCAGTCACCTCAAGGAACATTATGGTGGATGAAGCAGATAAAAGTCAGAAGGAAAAAGAAAGAGCAGACAAAGAAGAAGCATCGTCACTGGATGGAAAGTGTATACAAAGTTTGTCAGATAAAGACCTTAGTGTTAGTGGTGGTGAGGTAGTCAAAGTTAAGAGCACTGTTAAGGAAGAGCCAAAATCTGTTGAAGTCAAATTAGAGAGTGACACCAGCATGACAACGGAACTGTCATCAGAAAAGAAGGTGTTGTCCAGTGAGGAAGTGAATAAAGAGGATGAGGAGGAAATTAGTGAACAGAAGGAAGATTCAGATACGGAAGATGGGTGGAACATGCAGGTTGTATTTGAATTATGTGAGTCACCCTTACTAGATACTTATGAGGTGGAAGGACAGCC
>NC_051389.1:48259825-48274825 GCF_015228065.2 Penaeus monodon
TCGATCGATTATTCACACCATTTTGCACTAGAAATTAATATATTTTCATAAACATGAATGTCGGGATATTAGTATGTAGAATACTGTTTTTTTTTTTTTATCAAAGTTTTGGTTCTCGTTCCAGGTCACCGGCACCAGATACCCCAGTTCCTCGATGTAGACGAGTGAGAGTACCATGTTCAACCACAACATCCACTCAACCCCCCACAACTGGCCTCCTATTTGAAGTGAATCTCACTAGCACGATTGGAACCGATCCTTTGGCTGAGAATGTGACGTGGACTGACTATGGCCCAGAGAACGTGACGTGGACTAACTATGGCCCCGAGAACACGATGAGCACCCTGCCCACAGACGACTCTCTGGTGGCCCCGAACGGCTCCCTCGCAGGTCCGGGGAATGGTACTGTGTTTATGGTTGATGATGAAGGATTCCCATATGATGAATATTATGTAGATGATAAGGTTTATGTTTACTTAGATTATTTCAACAACACAGGGGATGTACCAGAGGGACGTAAGGAAAACGAAGGGGTCGATCCATGGAACAGTAGTGTGCCGACAGAATTGTATGAAGAACCCACAGCAATGAATTTGTACGATATAAGTACTATCGAGACAACAGAAGTCTCCGATGACATGGAAGAGCCTCCGGGAACAACAGATCCTCCCGAAATGCAGGAAGACCCAAGCGTGACAGAGGACCCGAAAGCCGTTGCCTTCCGAGAACTTCTGCGGAAATTCCCTTCCCGTCCCGGCCTCAGCCCCATATTACTTGGTGACGTGGCGGATTTCGAAGACATTACAGTGAAGGAGAACAACGCGGACGAAGACGGGGAATTAGCGAACGACAGAGTAATCAGAAGAAGAAGAACGATAACTGAAAGTGGCGAAGAAAACCCCAACAACCAAGGCATACGAGACAAGCGTAGTGCAGCCATGGGTGACTACGGAGGCATAAGTCCAGTCGATGTTAGTTACTTGCCGACGTTCGAGAGAGACGTCCTATATGACGAATACGGGGACTCAGTGTCCAATCCATCAGAAGAATACTCCTCCTTTTTCAATGAAACGGATCTGAACGAAGGAAACTTTACCTTCGACGACGAAAGAACCGAACCTGTAACAACAGTGACTCCGTCACTTAGGAACACCACGACTACTTACTGGGATAAACTCCTCGCGCCTTTTACCACGTCTACGACTAACAAAGACACGACTGCAGAGACAACCACGGAAAACAACACTACAGAAAACGACGAAGAGGTTTATTTAACAAGTACAAGCCCAGAGTGGATGGAAGAGACGGATACAACTACTGAATCTACAACAGGCATCGACAATGATTGTTATATCACAATCTGTGACGGTATGAGCTGATTAATATTTTTATTTATTTTTTTGTTTTATTATAGTTTTGCCACCGAGGTCATTGAATTTCTTATATGTTTATTGAATATACAATACTAACGATTAAGACTCTAGAGTGGACATAATCTGCTATTATCGTGACTGATATATAAGGTATAGATGGGATTTGATACTTCAGTTATGTAAATTCTACAATTATTATATATATATATATATATATATATATATATATATATATATATATATATATATATGTGTGTGTGTGTGTGTGTGTGTGTGTGTGTGTGTGTGTGTGTGTGTGTGTGTGTGTGTGTGTGTGTGTGTGTGTGTGTGTGTGTGTGCATATGTATATACACACATGAGAAAATATAATATGGGAAATTCGGAAAAGTGCGTCCGCTGTTTTCAGCCCCTTATATTATATCGGATTATCAATCTTGTAATTAACATTTAAGATCCCATTCAAATATACCCCTCCTCTTATTGGGGCCACATATTGATTCCATATTTCTGATAGCAATACTTATCCTAAAACCTTCCCAACTCGCAGAACCACAGGACCCCACAGAGACCTCCCCCGCCTCAACCCCTCTTCCTACCACCTCCCCAAACCCCACCACCACCCCTCCTGCCCCTCCCCCCCACCCTCCCATCTACCGAAACTCCCACCAGCCCTACCCCAACACCCGCAACGCCCACGACGGAGTCTTCTACCCTCGTACCCACCACCGACCCGCCTACCACGACCGCAGCGGTGGTGACGACCCCAGCGGTGGTGACGACCCCCTTCTTGGACCAGCCTATGAAGAACAACCCCGAGAAGTGGGCCCGACATCTCCCGACGCCGGCGAGACATCGGCTCAGGAAACTGTGTTGGGAGACCATGTTCGGCCAAGAGATCATCAAACTCACTGTCATGGACCTGGTGAGGGAGACCGTGCTGTTGAGGATACTTTGAGGATAGTAATGGTAGTAATAATGGGGATAATTGTAGCACTTCTAGTAACTATGGCGATGGTAATGGATAATGATAATGATAGTAATATTGATGATGATGATGATAATAATAATAATAATAATAACAACAACAATAATGATAATCTTTTTTTTTTTTTACATTTTGACACGCTTTTACAATGAGTACACTTTTCTTCTTGCTTTTATACTGACTACATACAGTCTTCTCGCTGGTACACTGACCTTATACCCTTCCTCTCGCAGGTCGTGACCGTAGTGACCATCGTCATAGGAGACTACATCCGCGCCGTTGTGGTTCGTCTGTTCAATGGCTGCTGCTGCTGGGACCTGGAGAAGAAATTCCCGGGGTATCCAGACTTCAAGATAGCGGAGAATATCCTCCATCTTGTTAATAACCAGGGGATGATTTGGTAAGGTTGAAAAAAAATTGGTTTGGTTTTTGTATTTATTTATTAGTATTTCTGTTTGGTTACTGTGGGATAACGTGTGGATGATCTAGAGAGGCTAAAAAGAAAAAAGAAAAAACAAAAACAAAAAACTGGGGAACTTTTATATCATTAATTATTCATTTATTAGTGTTTCTGTTCACTTACTGTGCGATGGCGTGTGGAATCAGTTATATATTGTATACAGTGTGTTTTATTTATTTTCTGTGTGACACAAATAAGAATTCGACGCGTGTTGAATGGGAAACTTACCGAATAATGATGATGATGATGATGATGATGATGATAATGATAATAACAAAAACAACAATAATGACGATGACGTGTGATAAGAATTATGATGACGATGACGTTAATAATAAGAATATCCGCATAATATCACCACACTTTTTCCAGGATGGGCATGTTCTTTTCGCCCGGGCTACCGGCTCTCAACACCCTCAAGCTCGTGATCGTTCTGTACGTGCGCTCGTGGGCCGTCGTCACCTCCAACGTGCCTCCTGAAACGGTCTTCAAAGCCTCCAATAATAATAACTTCTACCTACTGTTTCTGCTGACGATGCTTTTCCTCTGCACGCTCCCTGTTGGGTATGGAGTGACCTGTGTTTCGCTGTTTTGTTTGAGGGCCTTTTTTTTAAAGCTTAGTTCGGGTTGTGGTTATTAATAAGGAGAGAGTGGGAGGGTTTTCAGTTATGTGATAGAGGGTAAGATTTTTTTATTTTTTTATTTTTTTAAATCTTTTTCTGTTTTTCTGTGTCTCTATGCTGTGTGGTGCTGCGGTAGCGATCTCATCTAGCAATCTTGCTAACCTGCGTTTAAATCCCTAGCCGCCAGTGGATGGTAACCCCGGACATTCCTTGCACGCAGGGGATAATTTAGAAGTAAAATGAAACAGACAGTATGTCACACCAAGTATATGCATTGTAACAAATGGAATCAAACCAAATTAATTTATTATTTTATTATCTCTCTGCCACTGGAACTGTCTCGGTCTGTCTGTCACTCTCTCTCTCTTTCTATCTATCTCTCTATCCATCTGTATACCCATCTCTTCTTCCTTTACGTTTTCTTTACCTCTCTCTACATCTTATTCCCTACCTTCTCCTCGTTTTCTTTTGCCCTTCAGATACCGATAAGACAGGCAGTGCCCTTTCTCTATTCCCCCGTATTATATCAACGCTGACGAATCCATCCCCACCACCTCCCCCAGGTACGCCGTGGTGTGGCTCGAGCCGTCTTGGCACTGCGGCCCCTTCAGCGACTTCCCCAGGATGTACAAGCTGGCGACCTACACGCTCATCGGCGCCTTGCCCTCCTCGCTGTACCCTGTGGTGGACTACATCTCCTCCCCCGGCGTAGTCATCCCCGCCGGCCTCCTTCTCGTCCTCATCATCTACTACCTCTTGTCCCTGACGGCGGCGCTGAGGGAGGCCAACAGCGATCTCAGGGTGAGTGTTGTCTCCCAACCTCTCCGTATGGCTTCACCCAGCCTCGGATATTTGCTAGAAATGCAAGGATTCGGACGAATGGTCTAGAAGAAAGTGGGAAATGTCTTCAAATGCTTCTGGTTTGCAGGATCAGCTGAGGCAGGAGAGGTCGGCGGAGAAGAGGAAAGCCATGGACGCGCGGACGGGGAAGAACCGCTCGGAGACGCCCACCACCAGGTCAAGGATCTTCGCACTATTTTTGCTTGAAGCAGGATAATATATCTATATGTATATATTTTTATATCCCCCCCACCCAGCCTTTCTCTCTCTCTCTCTCTCCTTCTCGATCCCCGCACCTTTTTTCTCTTTTCATTTATATATCATATATGCATGTATATATTCATACAGACACACACACACGCACACAGGTGTGTGTGTGTGCGTGTATATATATATATATATATATATATATATATATATATATATATATTTATATATATATATATATATATATATATATATATATATATATATATATATATATATATATATATATATATATATAGGCCGTGGTGGCCGAGCGGTTAGAGCATCGGACTCAAGATTGTTACGGCGGCAATCTGAGTTCGAGGGTTCGAGTTACCGGCCGGCGCGTTGTTCCCTTGGGCAAGGAACTTCACCTGGATTGCCCTCCTAGAAAACGACATATCTCCTTGAAAAGTCAAACGCAAGTGTCTTAGGGGAAGTCACCGCCGTGGCATAAACCGCGGTTGATTAGGAAGGGCATCCAATCAGGCAAGGGTGGCACTGCCATATATAACCTCTCAGTAGTGAATTGAGAGAGGCCTATGTCCTGCAGTGGAATGAATGGCTGTTGAAAAAAAAAAAATATATATATATATATATATATATATATATATATATATATATATATATATATATATATATATATACACACACACACACACACACACACACACACACACACACAACACACACACACAAAATATATATTATATATTTATATATATATATATGTATATATATATATATATATATATATATATATATATATATATACATATACACACACAAGTACTTACCAGCCCTTTTACAGATGGAGCCGCGTGGTGCCCCTGACGCCAATGCCACGCCAGCGACTGGACGGCACAAGTGGCCCAGACAAACCCTCTGTCACTAAACCTTCAGCGGGTGAGCGAATATTTTCAAGCCCAGATTTTTTTCGGCAAAAGGGCCTCTTACTAATTCTGATATGTATGATCACAGACACCCACTCATGATAATGAGCCTTTTCTTAATCAGGAGAACAGAAATGACGCATCTGTCTCATTGCGTTTCTGCTTATTGTTCCTATTGCATCTGCCATACCTTTTGCAGAGCCGGACGGCCCTCCCGCGCTGCCCCCGGCCGAGACCCCGCGAGGGAAGGACGAGGGCCCCTGGCCGGATGACGTGACTGACCTCGGCCATTCGGAGGTGTTCGACGACTCCCTCTCCGACTCCCGGAAGCAGGGGAAGGACACGCCGATAAAGGAAAAGCCTGCCGAACCGAGCGCGCCGAAACATGAACACAAAAGACACGAGAGGGAAAAGGACAAGATGCTGGAGCGGGATTACGAGTCCGCCCCGAGGAGTCCTTACTCGAGGTCCAAACACAGGCACAACTCCTACCCTCAGGGAGCCAGAGACGAGGACAAGAACAGAGTCCGAAGGGAGAACCACCGGGCGGCGGCGGGGCAGAGCAGGTCCTCCAGGAAGTCCCAAGAGAGGAAGCACTCGGATGAATCGAGCCACCGGGAGTCGCCCACGAAAGCCAAGTCCGGCTACAGACACGGCATCGTTGACTCTCCCCGGAGCAGGAGGAGGAAGGGGTCCAGCGGCCAGGCTGGCAAGCTGAAGGACAAGATGCCCGAAGAGTGTGTGCAAGAGTTGAACGAAGTCATTCACCAAAAGGACCTGAAAAAGAAGAAGTCGCCCAAACCCTCAGAAAAGGCCGACCACCACCAGACATCCGGGGAAACGGAGGCGGCGTCGCGGGCCGGTCCACAGAGCCGCCACCGACGCGAACCTTCCATCTTCAAGATGGACGACATTCGCAGGAACTCGAACGAGAAGCCGAAGAACGGAACGCAGGCCGGCCAGCGTCGGAGCAGCTCGGACGATTCCCAGAGCATGCAGTCAATACCAGTGATTAAGGTAAAGATGCGACCATATTTCACTCACTTACGATGATTTGTGTGCAAAGTTCAAAGTACTTTCACAATGTCTGTATTAGCTTCAAATACATTTTCGTTTGTTCTTATTACATAAAATTGATATGCAATTTCCTTAGGTAATTCCCACTGAGATACAAATTGAATGTGGATTTTTTTCCAAATCAAATAATAAGACTTCAATTAAAGATTATCCTTCGATCTCCAATCTGTCCCGCAGATCAGTAAAGAAGACAGCGTGGAAAGGTCTCTCCAGCAAGCGCGTCTGGAACGCCAGGCCAAAACCGTGGAGGAAGACAGCGACTCAACCAGCCAGCCTCTCACGGGCACAGTCGTACCCAAACCCACAGAAAGGAAGACGAAGCCAAAGCCCATAGAAACCGATCTGGACGCGGCCCTGGCTGATCCTGGCACCACATGTGACACGGCGGCCTTGCTCGGGGATCACTCGGAGGTGGCGCCAGGAACGCCGGGCAAGGAGTCGAAGGCCAAGGGCGAGGAGGAGCCAGATGATCCGATCAGTTCTGACGACGAGGCTACTCTCCTGGATAACAACTGATTTGCTGGATATTTCACAGTTGTTGTGAAAAAGCACTTATTTTTTATCATGCACATACACTCATAAATTCCTTGCACATAAGAGCGAATACACATTATACCTCCACGTATGAATACATCCGCACATGCAAACATACAAATGACAGAGACAAAGACTGACAGATTGACAGACAGTCAGACATTGGCACTCAGATGCAGACATACAGAAAAAGTGCACAGAGAGAGAGGTACATACACACACACACAGGTACATAGACACAGAGAGGTACACAAACACAGACACAGAGAGGTACACAGACGCAGATACAGAGTGGTACACAGATGCAGGCACAAAGAGAGGTACGCAAACGCATAGGCGGATAGATTGACAGACAGACTCAAAGAGATATAGAGACTGATGGACAGGTATATAAAATCACACACACACACACACAAACTCTCTCTTTCTCTCTCTCTCTCACACACACACACACACACACACACACACACACACACACACACACACACACACACACACACACACGCACACACGCACACGCACACGCGCGCACACACACACACACACACACACACACACACACACACACACACACACACACACACACACACACACACACACACACACACACACACACACACGTATCTCCGCTTTCTATTTTTGCTAGTCTCTCCATATCTGTCTGAAACTTTTTGTTTGTTTTTTCTCCTATGACTTTGTTATAACTCAAATATACACTACACTGTATGATATACTGTACTATACTCTTACTATTTCAACAACGTTGTGGATAGGAAATGTGACTATTTTGAATTCCACTAACATATTACTTTAAAATTTTGTGATGTATTATTATGTAAAAGCACACTTTGAAGAAAGTTTCTAAGAAAAAATCGGTGGTATTTCACTTACTGCAGTGTATGCGCAAGGTATCATCTAATTTGCACTTGCTTCACGATACAAAATACACTGTGTAATCAAGGTGTGCCAATATAGGTTTCAACCAACTAGCGGGAGATACAAAAGAGTAATTTTTCAAGTTATGTGAATGTCAGGTGGCTAGGTATGTGTTAATGTATTGTTTTGGTTCAGGCAAAACAGCGGATGAGCAGTATACATTTAGCATAACTTTTGGATAATGTTTCCATGTGAATTCTCTTAACTTTTTGCAGATTTTTAGTTGTAAATTAATATAAATAAGCATTTCTTAAAACCAGAAAAAAAACTATATCAGTACCAGAATCCTCGAATAAATGTAACTGTAACGTCTTTGCATTCCTTCCTACACATTTTAAAAGAAGCCTCCATCGCTGGGATTTATATAGAGTCCATACAAGTAGATTTATGGACTGTACGGACTCTACTCTATTCGAAATATCGTATATGAATAAAAAATCTCATTACACATTTGAGTAACTGAATATTGTAATCTTGTCTTAAGCTAATTAAGTCCACTTATGGGTTATCTAAGCGATCCTCTCCTCTATTCAAGACAGTCGTTCCTGAAAATAGTTTATTATGTTTGTTAATTCCCAACATGCTTATAAATAACCGATTCTTTATTTATTCAAGTATCATTACGTAAATCCCTCTAATCCGGAAAAACAGTACAGTTTTCCCCCGCGTTTATCTGGGTTTCGATTATTAACGTGAAATTTATTAACGACTATTTCTCATCAATCGGGTTTTGATATTTGAAATGTAATAGTTGGCAACTGTTGAAACTCCGACTATTCGAAAGCGTAAAAATTCTCAACCTAATTTTAATATTATTTAATAACAGCAATGAATAATCTCGTTAAAAATACGGATCATTAACAGCATCTAAAATTAGGCAAACTCCGTAGCATAAAGGAAAGGAATGAAAATAGAAAAAAAAAAAAAATATTCGTATGCATGTATACAGTCACATGTGTGGTCATAATTATAAAATACTGTTATAAACTACAGGATAATCTTTCCTAAGCAAAAATATTCAGAGAAATTTTTATTAGGCATTTTTTTTTTTTTTACTTTGAAGTATGATGGAAAAATAGATTATTCCAATAATTAACGGCATCACAGTAAATTGTTAAAGAACAATTTCATTTGCCTAACCAAGACCTAAGTTTATTTATTCACTGAAATTTACCAAGTTAACACAAGGAAATGCTTTTATTTTGTGAATGGCCTTGAAAACTCCGCATAGATGTATCTAGATCCGACCTTGTGGCGTGCACACGTGTTTGCGTTCCTTTGTATGTAAATATAGAACAATTCACTGAAGATATTGGTCAAGGTATGTTTTACTGTAGAGTTTGCGGTTGATTATATTAATTAATCTTGTTTTGTAGGCCATTTGATATTTATAAAGGTAAAATTTAAAACACATCTTGATGTTTAAAAAAAAAATTAAAACGTTCACAAATTATAATAGATTACCCCTAAAACGAACTCCGTTTTCTGAAATACCACCCACAACCACAGAAAACGCGAAAACCATCCTTTTACGCCATATTCCGCAACACCGCTGACCAAAAACACCCCACAAAAGCCGAATCCCCACCTCGGACACCCAGGAAGGAGAGGCAAAGGAGGAAAAAAGGCGAAGAGCCAGCCCCGAGGTCCCGCAGGAGAGATTTCCGCAGGCCACAGTGGACGTTCCGGACCGCCCGTGCCACAGCGCTTCTCCCTCGACGCCCCGAATTCGCCTCAAATTTCCGTGAATAATGGCTGATAGCGACTGGGACACCGTGACTGTGCTCAGGAAGAAGCCCCAGAAGGCCTCTCAGCTTAAAAGTGAGCAGGTAGATATGTAGTGTAGAGCGTTATAAGCTGGAATTCAGCTTTGGAAGCGAAAGCAACGTGATTCCTTTTTTCCAGACGGTTTTTTTTTTTGGGAATTATTTTTACAGGTCTTTTTTTTCATCGCTTGTTTTCGGTATTGTATTTCTGTGATTTTTTCCTTCTATTGATTTATTTTGGGGGGAGTTAATTATTATAGTGTAGGAGGTGAGAGAGAAAAAAAGGGGTGTTTCCATGAACTTGAGATTTTTTTCCCGTAATCCTGAATGTTTTTTTTTTTTATCTCGTAATTCATCCCCACAGCAAGGAAGTTTTATGGAAGTTGGTGGATTGAAATGCTCAGAAGGGTGAAATGGGGACAGTTTCACCCCCTTTGGCCTCCTTACATCACGGCAACCAAGAGTGTGTTTCACCATGTATAAAATCAATGCATTTCCAACCCCCAATGGCTCCTCTTTTCACACCCTTCTCTCCCACTTTTCACTCCTTTTGTGGTATCATCTTGCTCTTTGTCTGCTTTTCTCTCTGATTTTCTCCTCCCATTTTCGTTTTCTGCATTTTCCATTTTTCTTTCAGATTCTTCCCTTTGGCATTTTTTCCTATTTTTGTTTCTGTGTGTGTGAGGTTTCTGTTTATTTTTTCCTGCTTGGATATCAAAGGTCTTGGTTTCTTTTGTGAGAGCTACTGGGTTGAAATGAAGTGATTTGAATAAAAGGGTAAATTTAGAGATTATTAGCATTTAACCCATAATGGAAAGGTATAATTTTACTATACTTTTGCATATGCACGGCTTGTGGTATGGTGTGTGAAACCTCATCTTGGTTACTGAAGAAATGACCCATAATATCACCATCATCACCTCGCATAGGTGATTATTTTCCTTTACATAGTAGCACTTCGTCCCACGCCAATGAGGAATAGATCGAAAAGGAAAACAAGTTAAATTTTGGTACTGTTTTCCTAGTCTGTGTTTATATATTTTCATGTCTATACTTTGTGTGAATTAGGAGTGGTTTAGCATGTTTTCAGATAAATTTTTTTTATAGTAAATACCCGAGACAAATGATAGAGACTTAACACTTTTCACAATTGAGATATGGTAGGATACCTGAAAAGAACCGTATTGAGATTCTGAACAAAATTCACAAAGGAGCTAAGATGAAACACATTTTTGTATTAAGACTGTCAGAATTGGGTGCCTTGCTCTGGCACTTGGACAAAGGTTTGGCTAGTTTGAATGGCGACTCTTCCCAAGTCCCACGGGAACATTTGCATGCAATGTCAAGAATCCTTGCTTCTTCTTTGTAATGCTGTTAACTCCTATTTTGCAGTTGCATTTTTGCGGTCTTATATTGGCCGAGGTCTGCATGTCATTTGCTATGCTGTATTCATACTATCTCTCCAGGTAGTTTACACTTTGTACAATATCAGTAACAACAAGTAACATTGTGTTATTTGTAATATTTTGTTATTTTTGTATTATTCAGCTTTCTATAGCACACCTTGTACTGCAGTTAATGGTGGGCAGAAATAGGTTTTTGCACATAGACATAGTATCCTCTCTGGAGGTAGCACTCTCCCAGGCATAGGTCACACATAGTACGCTCCTTCCTCATTTACGAGTGGAAATACTACAGGTCTTAAGGCCCGCTAAGTCACTATCCCTTCCAAAGCGTTGTGCATGGTGCAACAGTTTCCCATGGCAAGACACCCCCATCACCCTGGTTCTCAGCCAAATTTTTCCACAAAGAGATGACCCTGTCACCTGCCCCTCAGCCAAACTTATTAATGATGGCAACTGAATCCATTGTGTTAATAGCTCAGATGAAGTTGTAAATTCCAAATTAATTAGGGTACTTAAAATGAATTAAGCAGTTGCTTCTGTAATAGCCTCAAAATCTCTACCACATTTATTCTGACAAGATAGAGTTTGTATGCCTCCTTGGTGTTTTTGTCAAATACAGAACTAAACTCTGGCTTGCCTAAATTTTCAAGAAAACTGGATAGGACTGCTAGTTATGTTGCAGTTAAGAACACGATAATGCAAAAAATAGTCACACCGACTTCCAAAAGGGGATTTTCCCCATGTACATAAATTGTTAGTTAAATCCATATTCACAATTAACATGCAGGGATCTACAATGGAATCCTGCAATCATAAGTCAAGCCAGGTATCTATAGTAGAATCCTGCTATAATGAGTCCAGCCTGTTAGTGACACAGTAACAAGAATTTACTGGTCTGGCTGTATGTTCAGACAAAGGCCAAGAATTCTCCACAAGTATTCTGGAGAGACAGCTTAAGCAGGATTATTATTAAACAGTAAATTACCAAGTAGGTTTACAAACTCTGATCTGGCCAGATTGAATGTTGTGGAGGGTTGTTGGCCATTGCTAGAGCACCAACAGATGTGGAGGTTGTATTGATAAACACAGGCCACAAACAAACAAATACAAGGAAAAGACAAGTTAATCTTGAGAATAGCCTTTTTTGATATGGTGATAATGAAAGAGAGAGAAAATAAAAAATTACCAAGATTAGATTAGATTTGCAGTGCCCTTTACTATGGCTGTAGAAACAAAACTTATATGCTGTATATCTAAACTTCTACTGAATTCTTATGTGTATTGATTTGCCAGGCATTAGTCACACTGAATTCTTATGTATATTGATTTGCTAGGCATTTGTCAGAAGCAGAAAGTCTTAGATAGCTGTGTGGAGCTTAGCAGGCTTGCTGCATTAATTTAATGAATATCACACACACACACACACACACACACACACACACACACACACACACACACACACACACACACACACACACACACACACACACACACTCTCTCTCTCTCTCTCTCTCTCTCTCTCTCTCTCTCTCTCTCTCTCTCTCTCTCTCTCTCTCTCTCTCTCTCTCTCTCTCTCTCTCTCTCTCTCTCTCTCTTGTTCCCAGCCTTATTTCATAAATGTCCATACAGGGAAGAAAGGAGCAAAGCCTCCTTTAAAAGATAACTCATATTAATAGATGTTAATGCAAAATTTAAGTTTCATGCATGTTCATTATGTGTCATGTACAGTTTCATAACTTCATACAGTCATGCTGATGCAACTTCCTGCTGTGGTGTTTATGGACTGGCCCTGATGCAACATTCTGAATTGTTGTGCAACACCACCTTACAGTTGTTCTTGTAATATGATGCACCTTCTTTTCCTCTTATGTCTGATAGTGATTGTGTTTGTTTTAGTTTTTAGATTGACGAGAGGAAAATTCATCTATCAAATGCAATTGATTTAATGTTGCTGGGAACATGCAATATTCAAGTAATAATGTTTTGTTAAATGTATATTCATGTAGATGGGTCCACAATTGCAAAATGACCACATAGTAAATTTTTAAACCTATGTAACTTCCCTTCTCCTTGATTTTTTGGGAAAAATGTTGTTTCTCTTTTAATGATATAATGATTGATATTATAATTAATACAATGTTATTAACAAAACTAATAGTGAATCAAGTAAAAAAGAATAGTACCGGAAATAAAGGAAAAGGTGAGATAGGGAGGAATTAAGAATTGATTCCTTGATGAGTAAGCACTTGTGGACCCCTCTGTATGTAGATACAATTAATAAATTAATTTCACAGTGGGCATGGCATCAATGTACATGCCATCCCTGGTGGCATTAGGTTAAGTGCTATAGAAGTCAGTTTCTTTGATTATAGTTCTTGCTGCTACATTTTCATTTGTGTGTAGTTTGCACTTTCATTCATAAGCATCATGTATGTACACAAGTACCCATTTTCTCTTCACCATTTGGCATTAGGCGATGTACTATCGTGTCTTGGAGAGTAATTATGAATGGCAGATGATGCCTCATCACATCATGATTCTGCATCCTGATTGCTGACTAACCTTACTGACAATTTTACTTCTTATTGTGCAAAGAATTTTACTGTTGTCACTTTACTTTCTAACACGAGAAACCTTTATAAGAATTTGCCACCACTGGCAGTTTTGTCTGAGATATTGTACTAATTACATGTCTAAAAATGTACAGATAGAAAAGAAGAGAAAAAGTCTATACCATGAAATCCACAGTAACTTCTGGAACAGGGACTCTTCCTTTTCATTTTAGTGGCTTTGCTCAGTTCAAATTCACTTCAAGCTTGCCATTAACCCTATATTGCTTTCATGTTGACCTTGATGATAGTGTTTACGAAAGCATTATTAACAACATCAGGTAACATATTCTGCATTTTGGGAAAGAAAATGCAAGCCTAGCTCCACATTTTTCCTGATTTCTGTACCAGATTAAGGCTGGTATTGATTAAGATAGAGGAAGGACTACAAGAGGAATAGAGGAATAGGGTTGATATCATTGATGTGGCTGGAGGAAGTTTGCCAGATATATTAATAAACACTACACACACACGAGCGCACTTGAACACTCATATGTAATGTCAAGAATTCTTGCCTCCCTTTTGCAATTTTATTCTCTCTTTTCTGCAAAAGTATTTTTTACTATTTGGCCATTTTCGAATGTTTATATTTGTCAATTGATATGCTGTATCCAGATGGTGATAGATTTTTTGTTGCATAGATTCCATATCTCTGTAGGTAGTCCATAATTCAGTGCAATGATAATAACAATAAGTAACATTTTCTGATTTGTAATTTCTTCTTATTTTTTTAATGCTTAATTTTCTCTAATACAACCTTCATGCTGGTATAAAGGAATAGGAGCCTCAGCTTGGAAATAGTGTCTTCTCTGGATCAGGCACTTTTCCAGTCATGACATTCCACACTTGTTTACTGAAAGGAATAATGCAATAGTCCCTTCCAAAACTGAATCTAATCACCTGCTAAGAGCTTTGAAGCCTTCAGTGCAAATTCTCGTGTTGTCATGTTCCCATTACCCTGATTCATGGCCTAATTTTTCCTTGGCGGCATGTTCACGTCATCTACTCCCAAGCCAAATTTTTTCATGACGTGATGGTCTGTCATCTGGATGCAGGGTTTAATTACTCTTTCATAAGCCATTTTGCCTTGAAGTTATATTGGAGGGAGTAGATGGTACGGAAGCCATGATCGCCTTCCATCCACTTTTGCATAAGAATATTCATACAGATTTTTCATGTGTTCTGTTTTTCCATTGATGGTTAGTCATACATGATTGTATTTTATGTTTGGGTTGCATTATATGTTGGGAGT
>NC_051389.1:48278773-48281273 GCF_015228065.2 Penaeus monodon
TATAATACATATATATATATATATTATAAATATTATATAATATAATATAATATAGATATAATAATATTATATATAACTATATATTATATATATGTATATATCTGTATATATCTACCTATATCTATTTATCTATCTATCTATGTATATATATATATATATATATATATATATATATATATATATATATATATATAATATGATGTATATATAAAATATATATATATATATATATAATATAGATATATATATATTATATATATATATATATATATATATATATATATATATATATATATATATATAAAGTTATAGTTATAATTATAGTTATGGAAGAAAAACTGAGTAATATGGTAGAATAAAAGCTTATTCTCATTAACCTAATCCTGATTTTTGTGAATAGGGATGCGCCTGCGAGGCAAGGACAAAGGACAGCCCCTACCAGCTCCAGGGAGCAAGAAGAAATAAGCAGAAGCCAAGTCCCTCCGCCTTTTGCTCTTTCACCCACAAAGTGTGTACCATGCTACAGGCAGTACCCAGAAAGTTCACCTTCAGTTTACTACTCGGCAATTAGGGCTATTCGGAATATTGTGTTTAGTGTTTCATATGTCAAGTGCTTTTGTTCTCTCACCTAGCTTGGAGGGCATTTTTCTTTTTCTCTTGAGGAAAACAATTTTTCTTGCAGAGTTTGGATAATAGATATATCACTAAATGAAAAAAAAGAAAAAAAAATGTTATGTATTGATAGATATGGATGAACAGGAAATGTTATTTAGTCAAAGCTTAATTGTGTACCTCCACTATCCACAAAATGTGTAAGGGTATGGTAAGCTGACCATAGCATGTATTTAGTTAAATGTTTTCATGAAATTTTTTGGACAGATTGATTTTTTGTTCTTTTGAACTCTTTTCATTCATTCATGCAGTTATATGCATTTGTAAGTTTATTGTAACCAGACAGCATTCGTTTCTCTGCTGAAGTAAGACTGGTAATGACTATTGAAGAGGAATTCACTTGATTTGTTATTTAGCTGTTCTGTTTTCTCACTGCGTACTTCAGAGTATGTTCAATCTTTTATAGAATTTCTATGGTGTATGCTAAATAAATACTATAAAGGAGTTTCCATAGATAATCATTTCCTCTTTCCAGATGTTTTGATGTTTCCTGTTTCCCATATGTGACCCTTTCTCTGTCCTAAAGTGATTGTATTTTTACAAAAGTTTAGTATCAGTATAATTGCAATATATATATATATATATGCAACAACAAAGGGGAATACACTGAGAACTTGGGAATAATATGGTAATATATATGAAATCACAGGAATAATATGGTAATAAAAGAAATCACTATATCAGTAGATGTATTTTTTTCTATATAGACATTCATGCAGCTATGTTCCTGATTAACAATATGAAATCTTGATTTTTGTAAGAAGTTCTATTGACAGTGAATGGAAAGGTGTATTAAAGTAAATAAGGCTAGTTAAAGATATTCCAATGCCATAGAGATTGAGTAGATATACAAGGAACTGCCAAGCATTCAAATTGGAGTGTAAGGTGTTTAAAGGTTGTTTTGACTAAGGATGTTATCAACTTTTTGTTCCACTTCATATTGGTTAAAAAAAGCAAATCGTGCTTGCTTGATACCATATAGTTTCAGTGTACTAACATACAATAAAGTTTCACCCTGAAGGAAAAGAGAATTTTGGCTTTTTGTTAAAGAAATCCTTTGCAATACAAAAAGAAAATAATAACACTTATGTCTTGCCTTGAAAAAAATTAAGTTTATACTTCAATCCTTCTCTTGTCCAGTCAAGTACATGCAAGTACAGCTAATTCTTGAGTGTCTGAATTAAATATAATTTTGTGCATCTCTCAAGACTTTTTAATGTATGAGTGTCATTTTCAATTAGACATTTCCAAGCCTCATATATACTAATCACTTGGGCACTGGGCATTATGGCAAGTAGATGTAGAATTGTCATTATTCTGATGAGCTTGTACAAGATGTGAAATTTGAGAATTCTTCCATCTTGAAGTGGTTCAGTTAAGCATATAATTACCATAGCTAAAGAGCTAGTTATTTTTTATGATCACCATATTTGATCTTGTGAGAGTGAGTGTAATACAGTGTGAATCAGTAACATTAAATTATCTCTATTGTCTCTACCTCTATACTTTCCTTTTCCTTTTTTTCTCTCATCTTCCTGTCTATCTCATTTGCTTTATATTTATTCATTGTATAAGAGCATGCAATAGTCTATATATATAAGTAACAAGACAAGACCTATAATCCTCATGGGTTTTTAAATAAATGAAAAGGTACTTATGGAATAGAGTAAGACCAGTTTGATCACTTAAGGTGAAGGGTACACTTCTGCAATCTAGTTTATACAGATTAAAAATAAATGTCATGATTGGTAGTACCCATAACTAAATGCAGATAATTCTGGATGATCAAATAGTCAATAAATCACCATTTTCCAGTTTAAATGTAGAT
>NC_051389.1:48288773-48291273 GCF_015228065.2 Penaeus monodon
CGCGTAGCGTATATTCATCCGTCCGTTCATCCGTTTAAACATTCATCCATATACATAGAAATACATATATGCACACTGTGAACTACGCTACTTGACAACTCGACTCAGTCCTTGCACATCCTTTCTGGCCATCACACCCCTTCGTCACGAGAGCTTCCAACAACACATCGCTCCCGCAGAAGAAATATAACCTCCGGCGAGCGGTATGGCTCCGTCTCCCGCAAACAGACTCAGACATGTATCTTCTGGACGGAGATTCAAGACGGCCAGAGCGAAAGTCACTTTGGATTCATTATCACGAGGAAGATCATGGACTCGGCCATCCTTGCGGCAAGGGCGGAGAGAGAGAGAGAGAGAGAGAGAGAGAGAGAGAGAGAGAGAGAGAGAGAGAGAGAGAGAGGAGAGAGAGAGAGAGAGAGAGAGAGAGAGGGGGGGGGGAGAGAAGATATATATATATATATATATATATATATATATATATATATATATATATATATATTATACACACACACACACACACACACACACACACACACACACACACACACATATATATATATATATATATATATATATATATATATATATATATATATATATAGAGAGAGAGAGAGAGAGAAGAGAGAGAGAGAGAGAGAGAATTCTTAGATAGGTTATAATCTAAATCTAATAATCCTATTAACAGAAAAAAATGGGGCAGTGCGTATAATTTCTAACACTAGTTCCTATTTCATCTAAACTATTTCGAAATGCATCATGGTAAGATAACTGTCTTGTGTTTAAGGCAAATGGCACAGATGGAGGGGAGGACACGGGATGTCGCTACCCCTTTTCAAAGATCTGGATCTGCTGCTTTCCTTTTCACATTAAATAAAGCTTCCAGGAAATAGCAATGAAGAATAGGTCTTTACATTTTTACTCTTCTCGAAAACAAACAGTGAAATAGAATTATGTCCATTTTGAAAGGCACTATCAACATTAACTGCTCTTATTTTGCGTTTCTGCATGTAGTTAATGATAACATCATTATGCTTCTTCTTAACGTAAGCTACACGACATTATTTCAAGGAAGCGGCTTTATATACGACGTTGCAAATCAGACTGGAAATACATAATTTACGACATTTGGTTGATTCCTCAGCAAAGGCAAAAAACAACCATAAAAAACATTCCTAAACTCTCCTAGCATATCTATTACTGTACTTACATGTCCTATGGAATTTATTTATTATCTGGTAACAAACGCTGTAAATTAAAATCGCAACAGACAGCTAAATGTAATAGATATAAATAATTCCTGCGCCGATAGCAAATATATTATGAATCCGGCATTAGCTTGATATTGCTTTTTAGGGCAGAGATAAAATCACCACTACAGTGCGATTTCTATTTTACACGTGACTCACTACGCACTAGAAACTTCTTACATATATTCTATGCTTGAATCCATTTATTTACACATCCTGTTACCATGTCGTAGTAGGTGCAGCGAGTAAGATTTTTTAAATGATCGCAGAATTGCACCATAAGAACAGAAACGGGTTTTTCTAGTAATTTTATTTAGACCTTTCTCGTGACTTGATTACGAGGGCATAAGTATCTACTGTGTTAAGCAGTATATCAACGGCAAAAAAAGTTATCACCAATACACAAAAATAAGTGGCATAGCTTAAGAAACGTGCCAGGTGAAGTCAAATAAGATTACCTGATGACAGTACAGTTAGTTCTGAAATCTGTAATAACATATCTCAGTTTGAAGCGAGTCATCGTTCCAGATATCTAGATGTATGCTTCTTTCTACATATTGAAGAACTGTTTTATGTTTCCATGTATATTTTATGCGTAGTGTACTGCAGTATAAGGAAGAGGACCCTATCATTCTGTTTTATTAATGTTTTCTTTTGTATTTTCTAGGCATTTTGGCACATGATAACATAAATAAATTTCTACATATATTTTGTAACATGATACAGGGAGGAAAACTTGCCCTGCTGTAAAGGAAGTGTACATTACTGGTTTTACGTTATTCCCTGACAGTTAGTGTATAATTTTCACAATGTTTTTTTTTTTTTTTTTATTTTCTTTCAGGTCCCTTTGTGCCCATTGTGAAGCACAATTATAACCCTCGGAGTACATGTACCTCAGGCTGGGAAACCCGGTGTACAGGGTCGAGTAGTGCAGTTTCTATCGCTGTCGAATTTGTGCTGTTCAGATGTGATTTCTTACATGTTATGTAATTCGTTTTAAGCTTTGTTCTTTATGCGCCAGACCCTTTGAATTGACTCTCTTATACCCAATGAAAATAACAAGATAATTTACTAATATCAACTATATCTAGAAGGTTACCAGTGAAATATATTTTAGCGCAAAAATATAGCTTTACACTTTAAGAAATAAGATGGTTTTTCTCTTTTATCAAACAAAAATACTTTGTGGTTTTATGCAATATGTATGCAATACGCAGTATATAGTAAAGGCAAAGAAATCAGTTCACTTGTAA
>NC_051389.1:48323773-48326273 GCF_015228065.2 Penaeus monodon
TGGATAATTATGACATAGATAGATATACGCATTATACACACACACACACACACACACACACACACACACACACACACACACACACACACACACACACACACATATATATATATATATATATATATATATATATATATATATATAGATAGATAGATAGATAGATAGATAGATACATGTATATATCCATGAATATATTCACATATATACACACATATACATGTATATGAATATGAATATATGCGAATTCGTAGTTTTAGCGGCTTCTCGCAATCTTTCAAAACAGATTATTAGTTAATGAAAAAGATCATGCGAATCAGGAAAAGAAATTTGTCACATTATCTGGCTCTCCGTAGAATATTAATGTGCACGGGATAATCAAAATTTACTTTTTAGTATACAGTATATATGTGTGTGTGTACATTACATATATATGTACATTTCTGTCTCTCTATAATATGAATGTATGAAGGTGGGTGTGTTAAGTGAACCAAATGCTGGATACGTACCGCTTCACTGTTAAAAGCTGGTCAATTTTCTGTAGTCATTTCCTTTGGTGTAAAAATTGCATTGTCACTCTGTGTAATTCTTAGAAACTCTCCTGTGTAAATTGTTGGTCTTATGCGATTTCTGACAAGAAATTATAACAGGAATGTCTTGTAGTTTCCTTCGATTTAATGGAATGGTGTATTTACGTATATATGCATATTTATCTAGAATAACTGCTTGAAGAAATACTTCTTCACAGTAAATTAAAGAAAGAGAGAAAGACTTATATATGAAGGAAGACCTGGCAGGTAATAATCGTTGCTGAAAGGTTAAATGCATTTTAAATACTGTTTTGTTGCTGCTATAATTTGCTAGCAACTTTTAGTCGTAAAAATCTTATACCTGATTTTATTTGATTTTCCATTAATACTATTACCTATTTTATTTACTTAGGTATACACAAAATTAATATACACGTAACATTAACGTCTAATTTCGCCTTGAACTGAAGGATCTTGTACCACACAATGAAATCACGCACGTTAAGCTTTTAGAATAGCTCTAAAAGATTTTTTTTACCAAACAGTGTTCAGTTAATGGAGTTATGAGCGTTATCACTATGTTGCCAATAACCTATTTTACACGATAAAATCACGGAAAATCTAAGCTGACTTAGAAAGCGGACAGCAGAACTGTGGCTAAGGTCAAGACAGAAGTCTATCACAGACCACTTTGATGCTAAATAATTTAATTGCAGATCTGACCAAGGGCGGACACCACCTGAATTTTTAAATTAAAATCGATCAAACAATTTTTGAGAAACCAACAAAACCAATAAATATTGACTAAAACCCTTTTCCTCCAATTGATGGATGTAGCAATAGAAGTTTATTGAAAACCTAAGAATTTTATTAAAATTACCACTTATGTTTATTTTTAGATCATCATATACATGTATAATACATTCATATGTGCACACAGACGAAGTACCATTGTTAATGATAAATAAATTCATGATAGATGAAAGCAGAGGTTTCATTATACATAGAAATATGCTTACCAAGAATGTAAAGTTAAAGGAAAAAATTCCACATATTGTGTTGATACTTACTCATCCTTATATATACTATAAACTATCTTGTATTACGCCACTCCCGCAGAAGTACCTTTTTACTATTCAATCTTTCCAACTTCCCCGTCTTTGGTTTAATGACTTAATATGGTTTTCTTGGGGCAGGACAAAAATGGTATTAGGGTTAGGGTGGAATGGGGACTAAGAGACCTAACCCCAGTCGCTCAGTTTTGGGTTATCAAAAGGAAAAACGGAGATAGCGACTAAGATAACGCATGTCCACCATGAGAGAACTATTGATTTGGTTAGAAAAGATCAACTGAATGTTAAGGATTTATTATGAATAGATGTTGAAAAAAGGCAGATTTAAGATTAGATTTTAGATTCAAACGATTTTGAATCTAATCAGCATTTACTGGATCAGTTTGAAAGGAGCGTCCATAGAATTTCCGGTAACCGTTGCTTTGCTCTTTCCGTGTTAATTGTTATGCTTCAGATGATGAGTCACACCTACCTTTGAGGCACTTTATGAAACCGAAGACCACCATCAACTACGGATAAATAGAACATAATATTAGTGTAAACAATTTCGTGGTTTAAAATCCTTAAATAAAGTCTTCGACATTGAGCTAATCTCATTCAGTTAAAAGGACATTTAAAGAAAAAATCTCATATTGTTGGCAGTTGATTATATCTTTCAGCTGAATATAGAAGCCTTACGCTAGGTTTGCTCTCCTCGACTACACAAACGCCGTCCTTAATGGTAGCCAACATAACATCTGCTTCCGGAGATTGCTCTATTTCTTCTAACTTAGCGATCAGGTCATCTGTGAACGCCGTCGCATTGAACATACCACCATCCTTTTTATAAATAAGATTAAGATATGATGAAATACTGATCTGGATTCAGCCTTTGCTGATATAAATGAATATAATATTACA
>NC_051389.1:48331273-48335327 GCF_015228065.2 Penaeus monodon
AGCAGTTTGGATACTGATTTGTTGCTGCTATAATCTGCTAGCAACTTTTAGTTGTAAAATCTCATAACTATACTTGATTTTATCTGGTCCTTCATTAAAACGGTTACTTATTTTATTCACTTAGGTTTATGCAAAATTCTCATTCACTTAATATTAACGTGATTTTGCCTTGATGAACTGGAGGAGCTGCCAGCACACGCACTTTAAACTTTTAGAATAGTTCTAAAAGATTTTATTTTATTTTTTTTAATTAATAAATTATTTTTTTTAACTAGTGTCCAATTAATGGAGTTATGAGTGTAATGTTATGTTGCCAATAAAACTGTTGTCACACGATGAAATCACGGAAAATTTATGCTGAATTAGAGAGCAGATCTGCGCCCAAGCAGACTATCAGAGACGACTTTGGTGCTGAATAGTAATTTCTTTGCAAATCTGTATGCATCCCGTGGATTTTAATTAAAATCGGTCAAACCAATAAACATTGCCTAAAAGATACCTTCCTCCACCGGTGGATGTAGAAATAGAAGTTTCGTGAAAACTTTAGAATTTGATTAAAATTACCACTTATATTTATTTTTCGATCATATAAATGTATAACCATTCATATGTGCACACATGCAAAGCACTGTTGTTAATGATAAATGAATTAGTGATAAATTAAAGCAGAGGCTTCATTATACTTAGAGATATGCTTACTAATGTCAAAAATATAAAGTTAAAGCAAACATTTCCATTTATTGTGCTGTGATTACTCATCCTTATAGATATTATAAACTGTCTCGTATTTGCCACTCAAAAAAACCTTTACTATTCAATCTTTCCAACTTCCCTTAGGTATTCTTTGGTTTAAAGATTTAATAGGTCATTCTCGGGGCAAGACAAAAATTATGGTTGGAGTGGTATGGGGGTTAAGAAACCTACCCCAGGCACTTAACTTTGGGTTATTAAACAGGAAAAAATGGAGATGCCGATTTCAATAATATACATGTTCACCATGAGAGAATTATTGATTTGCATAACAATTATTTCTACCATAAGTGTCAGATGATCTATGAAATCTGCCAGTAGCAGTTGGGTTCCTGCATATATTTATTTCATCGTTGTAATTGCTTTATACTGTTAACGTATGTACAGTGATATTACATTCAAGGAGGATTTCTTTCACAAAAATCAGGTTAGAAAGAATCAAGTGAATGCTAAGGATTTATTAAGAAGAAATGTCGAAAATAAAGGGGGATTTGAGATTAGATTTTATATTCAAAAGATTCTGAAGCGAATCAGCATTTACAAGATCAATTATCAGTTCGAAAGGAGCGTCCACAGGATTTCCAGTAACCGCTGTTTTGCTCTTTCCGTGTTCATTGTTATGCTTCTTCAGATGATGTGTCGGTTACATCTTTACACTCTTCTTTGAGGCACCATATGAAATCGAAGACCAGCCTCAACTACGGATAAAGAGAATATAACCATTAGTGAAAACAATTTCGTTGTCTAAAATGCTTGAATAAAATCTTCGACACTGAGCTGATTTCATTCAGTTAAGAGAACATTTAAAGAAAAAGTCTCAGATCATAGTTGGCAGTTGATTATTATCTTTCAGCTGAGTATGGAATCCTTACGTTAGGTTCGCCCTCTTCGACTACACAAACGCCGTCCTCAATGGCAGCCAACATGGCTTCTGCTTGCGTAGTTTGCTGTGCTTCTCCTAACTTGGCGACCAAGACTTCTGTGAACGTCGTCGCATCGAACAAACCCTCTTCCTTTTTATATGTAAGATTAAAATGTAATGAAATAATAGTATGGATGCAACCTTTGAAGACATAAATCAATATAATATTACATTCATTATGTCTATGCATATGGTAAATTGATAAGCACACATTACTCACAGTGACCTGCTACCAAAACTTTTACATTGGTGTAAAGTTTAAATATATAAAGAGGAAACTCACTGTGAGAAGGCCTTCTTTCTCGAAGATACACTCGGCTAGGGCTGTTTGATTTGCTTCAGGAAGACGTGAAATGAATCGCATCATATGAGGGCTTCTCTTTTGTCTGCGGCCACCAGATCGTCGACCTTTGGGTATTTAATTTTTACTTCCATTTCATTCAGTGTTTAACTGACATGTAGCATCACTTAACTTTATCCCACAGTTTATCAGTTGTGTTTACACTTAGATGACTCCCAGGTGCTTAGTCACCAAAACATTGGACATTGCATGCTTTCGGCGACATAGTTAATATTATCCCTGATATGTCAAATATCATTCACCAGTTACTCACCTATATCAGGGACGATTCCATTTTCCTCCATACAGCTTCCTATAATTTCCTTCATGTTGTCTTTATGCATCACATCGTGCATCAGCTCGTGGCATTCACCTGTTCAAGAGGATGATCCAAGTTTACTTTTCATGAAAATCTTTGGCAAATGAATTTGATTTCACGGTTTTATTGTAGTTTCATTGGTTTTGTAATATTAGTTCACTATATTATTGCTTGTTTGTTCCTTACTAACTTATGTAACCTTCATGTAAAGCAAGTTAGTATGAGAATTCTAACGTTACTTATTCGTCTAACTATTAACGCGTAATTAAATAACTTAATGATGCATTTCATTAAAAAAACTAATTCGCCACAGAAAAACGGCATGAAGCAAATAGCCTTCCATATAAATGTGTTAATTAACTTGATGGGATACAGTGATATTTGAAACACCAGTATCTTCGGACGCGTGGCTATGTCCTCAGCAAATACCTAACCAATTCAGAGATTCCATTACGTATTCGGACATGCAGAGATGGCAATTGACCTCTGTGACTGATATGTTATGGCTCTCACTGTCATGCTGAGCGGACGTTCAGTGTTCTTTGCACGAGCATAGACAGAACTAAGAGGCTGACGGAGCATAGATTCGGATAAGTTCCATGAAACTTCTTTGAAATGGCTTCGCCTACCTTTGCAATATGTAATATTTAGAATGAGGAAAAGCTCTAGGGAACTTACTTTTTTCCCTGCAAGCCTGAACCGCCACCATGGCGGCCGCGAGAGCGAGCAGCATCAACAGCTCCTTCATGATGACAATGGCGACTCACTCTGGAACAATGTTAGTTATTGTTAAACACTTTTCCATACATCTATGTATCTCTATATATACTGTATATATCAATAATCTAGTACATATATGTGTTTACATATATATAAGCATATAAGTGTTTATATATATGTGCAAGTATATAATTACCTATTTACCCATAATGTAGATATATAAATACATATATATTTATGTATATATATATATAATATATATATATATATATTTATATATATATATATGCATATAAATGTACAAATATATGTATACAAGGCACGCATTATACATATATACATATTTATGCCTATGTACTAATACATAGGTAATTATGTATAAGTATATATATACACACAAATATATATATATATATATATATATATATATATATATATATATATATATATATATATATATATATAAATAATATATCTCGTATATATATATATATATATATATATACACGTATATATACAGTATATTACACAATACACACACATACACAAGCAGATATACATATCTATGTATAAATATATATACTGTATATACACATACACACAGGTATATATAAACATATGTAATTATGTACACAATACCAATGCAAATAAAAAGAAAATAAATAAATTAATAAATATATATATACATATATATATATATATATATATATATATATATATATATATATATATATATATATATATATTCATACAATTGCAAAGGCAGGTATACATATGTTAACACTCACACCACACACACACACACACACACACACACACACACACCACATATATATATATATATATATATATATATATATATATATATATATATATAATACATATACACACATGCACACATTGGATACTTACATGCAATAGTGACACTTGAACTTCTACAGGGTGTGAAGTCGTGTGGTGACTGGATGTTGAGTCGGCTTTTATATACGAAGCTAGTCTGGCT
>NC_051389.1:48335427-48340427 GCF_015228065.2 Penaeus monodon
AAAGCTTTTGACGACTAAATGTTGCTAGCAAATTATAGCAGCAACAAAATAGTATTCGAAACGCATTTAAATTCTCAGCAACGATTATCACCTATCAGGAATTCTTTCATATACGTTTTTTTCTGTCTTTCTTTCAAAGGAATATGAATACGGAAGATTTACCAGTTTTCAATAGTGAGGCGGCATATGTCTAGTATTTGGTATACTTAACATACCTACCGTCATACATCCATACTATAGAAAGACAGAGAGCTAGAGATAGAAATGTACACACACACACACACACACACACACACACACACACATACACATGCATATATATATACTGTCCATGCACACATATAATGTATAAATACCAAAAAGCAAATTTGAATCATCCACTAATATGTTACGGACAAACTAAATCCGTATGCCATGCCTTTGCAATTGAAATTATTTCGAGATGCATGGAGAATAACTCAGAAATGTGACAAATATTTTTTGTCTGATTCGCATAATCTTTTTCATAACTAATAATATCTTTTGAAAGGTTTCGTGAAAGCACATAAAGCCTCGAATTTTAGCATATTATATACTATATATATATATATATAGATATATTATATATATATATATATATATTATCTATATATATATATGCGAATGCCGGGGCTCTAGTGGCTTCTCAAAATATATATATACAATATTATATATATATATATATATATATATATATATATATATAACTATTTTATATATATATATATGTATGTGTATATGTATATATGTCTTTTCTATTTCTTAGGAGAGAAACTATCAAAATTCATTTGTTTATTCTTCCTCTTACGAAAATTCTTCACAAGAACCATATATAGAATTAGGTGCCATTAAATCTGGGGTGTATCTGTTCGTTCATGTGTACATATGTATATGTATTTGTATATATATGTGCATATATTTACCACTCTTTCTTACATCTACCACCTGCCTGTCTGCACAGATATACAATCCTTTATCATTATTCTTAGGAGCCACTTACTGCATATAAGAAAATATTCATAGATTTATAGACAACAGATAACTAACAATTGTCGTAATGCATTATTCTAACGCCCATGCCTCATGTACTATATGAGTACATGCTTGTAAATATTCACAATTGTGTGCGTGCTTTTTTTTAAACATTGTATATATTATATAATAGTATAATATATATTATAATATATATATTATATATATATATATATATATATATAATACATATATATGTGTGGTATGTGTGCTTCGTGTGTTTCTGTGTAATACATACATATATGTATGTGTATATATTCATATATGGGGTATGTGCTGTGTGTATTGGGTAATAGTTACATATATATCTATAGTATTACAGTTACATGATACAATACATATATGTGTGTGTACAGAGGAGAGGGGGGAGAGAGAGACTGCGAGAGTTGGTAGTAGATTGCAGTATACGAGTGTTGCGGCCATACTGCATTTGTTGCTGTCGACACAAGTAATATACATGCTAGATGAATATTTCTCAATCCGGATGCCGTAAATACAAGTAAGATATTAAAAATATATCCAAATACTTAGGGGTTTTATTGACGTCACCACCAAACGGGCCTGTCGTTGCCCATCCGTGGACAGCTGAAGTACCAAGATACAGCAGCAAAGACGTCACTGCTTCGTATATAAAAGCCGACTCAACATCCAGTCACCACACGACTTCACACCCTGTAGAAGTTTAAGTGTCACTATTGCATGTAAGTATCCACTGTGTGCATGTGTGTATATGTATATATATATATATGTGTGTGTGTTAACATATGTATACCTGTATGAATATATATGTATATATGTTTTTGTTTTTTTTTTGCATTGGTATTGTGTACATAATTACATATGTTTATATGTAATTATATGTATATACAGTATATATATTTATACATAGATATGTATATATGCTTGTGTATGCATGTGTATATATATGTATATACGTGTAATATATATAAATATGTCTTGGTGTATATATATACTTATACATAATTACCTATGTATTAGTACATAGGCATAAATATGTATATATGCGTGCCTTGTATACATATATTTGTACATTTATATGCATATATATATATATATATATATATATATATATATATATATATATATATATATATATATATAGATTTTATATATATACATAAATATATATGGTATTATATATCTCATTAGGGTAAATAGGTAATTATATACTTGCACCATATATATAAACACTTATATGCTTATATATATGTAAACACATACATGTACTAGATTATTGATATATGAATATATACAGTATATATAGAGATACATAGATGTATGGAAAAGTGTTTAACAATAATTAACATTGTTCCAGAGTGAGTAGCCATCGTCATCATGAAGGAGCTGTTGATGCTGCTCGCTCTCGCGGCCGCCATGGTAGCGGTTCAGGCTTGCAGGGAAAAAAGTAAGTTCCCTAGAGTTTTTCCTCATTCTAAATATTACACTTATCCGAATCTATGCTCCGTCAGCCTCTTAGTTCTGTCTATGCTCGTGCAAAGAACACTGAACGTCCGCTCAGCATGACAGTGAGAGCCATAACATATCAGTCACAGAGGTCAATTGCCATCTCTGCATGTCCGAATACGTAATGGAATCTCTGAATTGGTTAGGTATTTGCTGAGGACATAGCCACGCGTCCGAAGATACTGGTGTTTCAAATATCACTGTATCCCATCAAGTTAATTAACACATTTATATGGAAGGCTATTTGCTCCATGCCGTTTTTTTGTGGCGAATTAGTTTTTTTTAATGAAATGCATCATTAAGTTATTTAATTACGCGTTAATAGTTAGACGAATAAGTAACGTTAGAATTCTCATACTAACTTGCTTCACATGAAGGTTACATAAGTTAGTAAGGAACAAACAAGCAATAATGTAGTAAACTAATATTACAAAACCAATGAAACTACAATAAAACCGTGAAATCAAATTCATTTGCCAAAGATTTTCATGAAAAGTAAACTTGGATCATCCTCTTGAACAGGTGAATGCCACGAACTGATACACGATGTGATGCATAAAGACAACATGAAGGAAATTATAGGAAGCTGTATGGAGGAAAATGGAATCGTCCCTGATATAGGTGAGTAACTGGTGAATGATATTTGACATATCAGGGATAATATTAACTATGTCGCCGAAAGCATGCAATGTCCAATGTTTTGGTGACTAAGCACCTGGGAGTCATCTAAGTGTAAACACAACTGATAAACTGTGGGATAAGGTTAAGTGATGCTACATGTCAGTTAAACACTGAATGAAATGGAAGTAAAATTTAAATACCCAAAGGTCGACGATCTGGTGGCCGCAGACAAAAGAGAAGCCCTCATATGATGCGATTCATTTCACGTCTTCCTGAAGCAAATCAAACAGCCCTAGCCGAGTGTATCTTCGAGAAAGAAGGCCTTCTCACAGTGAGTTTCCTCTTTATATATTTAAACTTTACACCAATGTAAAAGTTTTGGTAGCAGGTCACTGTGAGTAATGTGTGCTTATCAATTTACCATATGCATAGACATAATGAATGTAATATTATATTGATTTATGCCTTCAAAGGTTGCATCCATACTATTATTTCATTACATTTTAATCTTACATATAAAAAGGAAGAGGGTTTGTTCGATGCGACGACGTTCACAGAAGTCTTGGTCGCCAAGTTAGGAGAAGCACAGCAAACTACGCAAGCAGAAGCCATGTTGGCTGCCATTGAGGACGGCGTTTGTGTAGTCGAAGAGGGCGAACCTAACGTAAGGATTCCATACTCAGCTGAAAGATAATAATCAATTGCCAACTATGATCTGAGACTTTTTCTTTAAATGTTCTCTTAACTGAATGAAATCAGCTCAGTGTCGAAGATTTTATTCAAGCATTTTAGACAACGAAATTGTTTTCACTAATGGTTACATTCTCTTTATCCGTAGTTGAGGCTGGTCTTCGATTTCATATGGTGCCTCAAAGAAGAGTGTAAAGATGTAACCGACACATCATCTGAAGAAGCATAACAATGAACACGGAAAGAGCAAAGCAACGGTTACTGGAAATCCTGTGGACGCTCCTTTCGAACTGATAATTGATCTTGTAAATGCTGATTCGCTTCAGAATCTTTTCAATATAAGATCTAATCTCAAATCCCCCTTTATTTTCGACATTTCTTCTTAATAAATCTTTAGCATTCACTTGATTCTTTCTAACCTGATTTTTGTGAAAGAAATCCTCCTTGAATGTAATATCACTGTACATACGTTAACAGTATAAAGCAATTACAACGATGAAATAAATATATGCAGGAACCCAACTGCTACTGGCAGATTTCATAGATCATCTGACACTTATGGTAGAAATAATTGTTATGCAAATCAATAATTCTCTCATGGTGAACATGTATATTATTGAAATCGGCATCTCCATTTTTTCCTGTTTAATAACCCAAAGTTAAGTGCCTGGGGTAGGTTTCTTAATCCCCATACCACTCCAACCATAATTTTTGTCTTGCCCCGAGAATGACCTATCAAATCTTTAAACCAAAGAATACCTAAGGGAAGTTGGAAAGATTGAATAGTAAAGGTTTTTTTGAGTGGCAAATACGAGACAGTTTATAATATCTATAAGGATGAGTAATCACAGCACAATAAATGGAAATGTTTCCTTTAACTTTATATTTTTGACATTAGTAAGCATATCTCTAAGTATAATGAAGCCTCTGCTTTAATTTATCACTAATTCATTTATCATTAACAACAGTGCTTTGCATGTGTGCACATATGAATGTGTTATACATTTATATGATCGAAAAATAAATATAAGTGGTAATTTTAATCAAATTCTAAAGTTTTCACGAAATTTCTGTTTCTACATCCACCGGTGGAGGAAGGTATGTTTTAGGCAATGTTTATTGGTTTGACCGATTTTAATCAAAATCCACGGGTT
>NC_051389.1:48345427-48362927 GCF_015228065.2 Penaeus monodon
AAATAAATATATGCAGGAACCCAACTGCTACTGGCAGATTTCATAGATCATCTGACACTTATGGTAGAAATAATTGTAATGCAAATCAATAATTCTCTCATGGTGAACATGTATATTATTGAAATCGACATCTCCATTTTTTCCTGTTTAATAACCCAAAGTTAAGTGCCTGGGGTAGGTTTCTTAACCCCCATACCACTCCAACCATAATTTTTGTCTTGCCCCGAGAATGACCTATTAAATTTTTAAACCAAAGAATCCCAAAGGGGGAATTTGGAAAGATTGAATAGTAAGGGTTTTTTTTTTTGATGGCAAATAGAGACGTTTAAAATATCTATAAAGGAGATAATCACGCACAAAAAAAATGGAAATTTTTTGTTTTAATTTTATATTTTTGACATTATAAGCAAAATCTCTAATTTAAATGAAGCCTCGCTTTAATTTATCACAAATTTCTTTTCTTTAACAACAGTCTTTGCATGTGTGCACTATGATTTTTAAACTTTATATGTCGAAAAATAAATATAAGTGGAAATTTTAATCAATTCAAATTTTTCACAAAACTTCTATTTCTACATCCCCGGTGGAGGGGTATCTTTTGGAAATGTTTTTTGGGTTTTGACCGATTTTTTAAAACCAGGGGATGCATACAGATTTGCAAAGAAATTCTTTTACCCAAAGTCGTCTTGATAGTCTGTTTGGGGGGCCAGATTGTCTCAATTTCAGCAAAAATTTTTTCCGTGATTTCATCGTGTGAAAACAATTATTTTTGGGCAACTAAAATTACACTCAAAATCCATTAATTTGGACACGGGTTTAAAAAAAAAAATTTTTTAATTAAAAAAAATAAAAAAAAATTTTTAGAACTATTCTAAAATTTTAAAAGTGCTGTGCGGGCACTCCCCCATTCCTCAAGGAAAAACACTTAATATTAAGTGAATGAGAATTTGCATAAACCTAAGTGAAAAAAAATAAGAACCGTTTTAATGAAGGCCCAGTAAAATCAGTATAGTTAGAGATTTACAACTAAAAGTTGCTAGCAATTATACAAAAACAAATCAGTATCCAAAACGTTTTTTAACTTTCACAACGAGTATTACCTGCCATGTCTACCTTCATAAAATATGTTTTTATGTTTGTTTGTTTTACTCTTTTAATTTACTGTGAATGGTATTTCTTCCGCTTTTGTTTAGACATTTGTTTTTGTATTAAGCATACTACTAAGGATTTATCGTAAAAACCTTTCCTTTAAAATTGAAAAAAATAAAAGACTCCTGAGAAATTTTTCCTGTCGGCAATCGCACAAAACCCAAATAATTTACACAAGATAGTTTCTGGAATTACACAGAAAAAATGCTTTTGAAACCAAAGGAAATGAAAAAAGGAAAATTTTACTATTTAAACGGAAACAATATGGGCCATTTTTTGGTAACTTAAATACCCGCCGTCTACTTTCAACTGTAGAGAGCAAAATAGAATGTAAAATTATTTTAAAATTATATATATTATATATATTAATATTAATATTTTATTTTATTTAAAATTTATATATAATATATATACTGTGAAAACAAAAACACACATATATATTTTATAAAAAAAAATTTAAATTTAATCCGTGGACTTTAAATTTCTACGGACGGCTAATCCGTATCTGTTTAATGTAAAAAATTTTCTTTTTTGTTTTGATAATTTTTTTTCGTAATTAATTATTTTTTTTGAAAGATTTCGAGAAGCCTTTAAAAAGCCACAAATTCGCTTATACTTTTTGAAATATATTTTTTAAATATTATATTATAATATATATATTTTAATATATATATATATAATATATATAAAATAATATATGTAATATATATTAATAATATATATAATAATAATATATTTATTAATTAATATATATATATATATATATATAATATATATATATATATATATAAAATTATATGCATGTGGATTTATACATTAATACATGTGTATATATTGTTTTTATATATATCTATGTTATAGTTTGCCTTTGTTAGGGGCTTTATATAAGAAATTTTAAAAGTTTTTAAGATTACGATTAATAAATTATCCTCCACCCATCCCTCATGTACGATTTACATGCTGGAAAAATTTTGATACAAAAGGGTTCAAAAATAAGTTTGTGTTGTTAATATTTTTTTTTTGTGGTGTGTGTGTGTCTTAAGAAATATATATAATATAATAAAAATAATTTAATATTATATAAAATATTTTAAATTTTATATATATATTTATGCATAATACGTATATTTTTGTTTTTTAAAATATACGGGTATATAAAAAAATGTGTATATTTTTAACATGCATATCTGCATTGTGTCTTTTGTGTTTCTATTAATATATGTATTGTGTGTGCTATATACCTATACGTATATGTATATAATTACATATATATATGTATACATATAAATAGTGGTGTATACAGAAAGGGGGGGGAGAGAAAGAGCGTAAGATTGGGTAGTAATTCAGTATACAGTGTTGAGGTTACTGCTGTGCTGTAGACAAAGTATATAATGTAAGTAAATACTTTTACTAGGATAGTAAATAACAAATGAGTTCTTAATAATCCAAATACTTTCAGTTCTATTTCGTCCCCCCCCAAACGGGCCCTTGTTCCCCATCCGTGACAGCTGAGTCCCTAAGACCGCACAACACGCCCTGCTTGTATATAAAAGCCGACTAAACAGTCCCACCACTTCCACCCTGTAAAGTTCCAGTGTCCTCTGGTTTGAGTATCCGCTGTATATGCACAGTATGTGTTGTGCTGGTGTTGTGTGCTTTGTGTGTAATAATATATATAATATACACAGTAATATAATAAATATATAAGATAGATATTATAAATTTCATATTTTTGGGTGTTGTAAAAAGATCACTAATTATCAGTAACTATGTCAATATGTGTGTGTGGTGGGGTTTGTTGTGTGGTGTGTGGGTGTGTGTGTGGTGTGGGGGTGTCGTATGTGTTTGTGTGTGTATACTTTTTGGAAAATTTTTTATATGTGTCTCATATACATGTGTGGGGTGGTGTGGGGTACATCATCATTTTAACGTGGGGGGTTCAGTCTGAGCCGCCGTGGTCACAGCATGATACTAAAATTGCGTTTCCGTTTGTTGCTCTTGGAGGAGTCGGGGGTAGGGTCCCCCTTTTTCCTTTTCCCCGGAGAGTCCGGGGTGTTCCCTTTTTTAGTATCTTCTCTCTTATTTTATCCGTTTTTTTTTTATCCGGCTTGGACCACATTTGACTTGGGCTGCTTGGCCACCCAGTGGCAGGCAGGAAATCGGGGGGCATTTTTCTTTGCCCAAGGGAAAAAACGGGGCGGTTGGGACTCGAACCCTCGAACTCAGATTTTGCCGTCGTGACAGTCTGGAGTCCGACGCTCTAACCATTCTACCACCGGGCCTTTTACGATCGGGGGTTTCCATGATTTTTCTTGGAAATTTAGAGGGGTGGTTTTGGCCATTGCCTTCCGCCCGGTGTTTTTTTTTTTTTTTTTTCCGAGTCACCACCTATTTCCCCGGGCCTGCTTGGGCTGACTTGGTCCCCCAGAAAGCTAGGGGGGCAACGAGGTGAATTTCCTTTGTAAGGAAACAACGGGCGGTCGGTGACTCAAACCCCGAACTCGATTGCTTTCGTGACGTCTTGAGTCCGCGTTTTAACCATTGGGCCACCGCGGCCCCGTGTGTGTGTGTATGTTGGTTGTGTTATTAAATATATTTAATATATATTAATATAATTAATATATATTTTAATATATATATACATACATATTATTTTTCACATGCATATACATGTATACCCAATTTATGAAAATATATTATATTTTTATATATATATATATATATATATATTTTGGGTTGTGTGTGTGTGTGTGGTGTGTGTGTTGTGTGGTTGTGTGGTGTGTGGGGGTGGCCATTATTTACTTTAAATTTGTATATAACATACAAAAATTATAATTATTTTATATATTAATATATATATATATAAAATATATATATATATGCATAGTATATATATAATATATATATATATATATATATATAAAATATTATATTATATATATCATAATATTTATATATTATATAATATATATATTTTAAAAATATATATATGCATACATATATAATACACTGATATACTATATATAAAATTTGGAATAAAATTATATATATAAATATATAATATTTTATATATTATATATATAGTGTGTGTTGGTGGGTGTTTGGTGTGTGGTGTGTTGTCCCATGTATATTTACTTTAAATTATGTATATAACATATATGTAAGAATTTTGAATAAAATTATGAGAGATATATAACACACGTAATTAAACTTCCGGTGTGTGTGTGTTTTATTCTTTTTTCAGATAAATATCCAAGGTAGGCATTTGGACATGTACTAAAAATTTTAAATTTATAGAAGATGAATGGTTTAATATAGATGCCTAAATAAGGGAAAAGAAACACAAAAAAATGTCTAAAAATAACTAACACTTTTTTCCAGAGTGAGCACCTCGTCTTTATAAGGGGCTGTTGTGTTGCTCGCGCTCGGGGCCCTTCTGGTGGGGTTTCGGGCTTCCAGGAGGGAAGTAATTTCCCGAGAGCTTTGCCTGACACAATTACCCGTTTGAAAAACGGGAGGGAAAGCATTTCAAAAAAATTTTTCATATAACTTATCCAAAGCTATCTTTCTTCTGCCTCTATTTTTTTTTTTTTTTTTTTTTTTTAGCCTGAAAAGAACACTGGACGGGGCGGACGCATGACAATGAAAGCCACAACATACAGCCCAAAAGGGGTTAATTGTCTCTCCACATGCCCGAAAAGAAAGGGAATCCTGAATTGTTATTTGTTGAGACGTACCCACGTGCCCGAAGACACTAGCTTTCCAAATGTCATTGTTTTTCATGAAGTAATTATTGCTTTATGGGAAGGCAATTCCTCATGCAATTTTCTCTAAAGTCAGACGCGTAAATAACGCTATAATTCTAAAAACAACTTGTTTTGCATGAAGGAAACTTGTTAGAAAACCAAAAAACGAGATATAATAAATATTTAAACTAATGACAAATTATAAACTACTAAAAAAAAAAAAACTTGAAATCATTTCATTTCCCAAAGATTTCAGGAAACTAAATTTGGGGTCACCCTTTTTTGAACGGTGAATGCCACGACGTGATGTTCGAGTGAGCATAGGGGAAACATGAGGGAATTTAAGGGAAGGTGTAGGAGGAAAATGAATCATCCCAACCTAAACGGTAGAAATTTTCGAATGACTTTTAATTTCGGAAAAAATTTTAAACTATGGAAAAATGCAGTGCCCCTTTGGGTGGTGTTTTTTGAATGTTTAGGCATAGATGGTTCCATAAGTGATCAGGCCCCAAAGAGTCTTTAAAAGTGGGTGTGGGGACCAAAAACAGATTTCCCCTTTTCGGAAAAAAATCTGTGTTTTAATAGGGTTTTATTATAATTTTGACTTTATATACTAACATTACAAAAAACAATATAGAATTAAATATTATTTTTTCCGAAAAAAAAGAATGGTAAACAGGGAGATGGCAGGACTATATTTGACCCCTTTGGTGACTAAGCGCTGGGGATCATCTATGTAAAAAAACCAATAAACTGGGGGAAAAGGTTAAACACTGAATAAAATGTTTGGAAGTAAAAATAAATCCCCAAAAGGGGCCCGGACGACGACCTGGTGGCAGCAAACGTAAAAATTTTGGGGCAGAAAAAAGAAGCCCTCAATGATGCGGTTCATTTCACGTCTTCCTAAAAGCAAATAAAACACCCTAGGCAGTTGTATCTTCGAGAACAAGGTTTCTCACAGTGGTTTGCTTTGTTCTTTCTGATCTAAACTTACACCAATTAAAAGTTTTGTTAGCAGGCACTGTGAGTAATGTACTTTTAAATTAAACCTATGCATACAGACTCATGAATGAAATATTTTTCATTTATATCAGAAAAGGCTAAATCCAATCAGTATTTCTCATATCTTAATCTTTTTTAAAAAAAAAGGAGGGGGTATTTTTAATGCGACGGCTTCACAGATGACCGACCAAATTTAGAAGAAATGGCAATCTCCGGGAAGCAGATGTTATTTTGGGCTACCTTAAGGACGGCTTTTTGTGTATGAGGGAGCAAACCTAGCGTAAGGCTTCTATTTTCAGCTAAAAATATAATAAACTGCCAACAATTGAGATTTTTTTTTTAAAATGCCCTTTTAAAAACTGAATGGATTACTCAATGTCGAAGACTTTATTTAAGATTTTAAAAACCACGAAATTGTTTACACTAATATTATTTTCTATTTATCCAGTTATGGTGGTCTTGGGGTTTCATAAGTGCCTCAAAGGTAGGGTGATCTCATCTAAAGCATAAAAATTAAAAGGGAAAAGAGCAAAGCAAGGGTTTTTCCGGGAAAATTCCCTATGGACGCTCCTTTAAAACTGATCGAAAAATTGATTAGATTAAAAAATCTTTTGAATCAAAAAATCTAATTTTAAATCTGTTTTTTCAACATTTTCAAAATAAACCTTAACATTCATGATTTTTTCTAACCAAATCAATAGTTCTCTCATGGTGGACTGGTTATCTTAGTCGCTTCTCCTTTTTTTCCTTTTGAAACCCCAAAAAACTGACGCGGGTTAGGTCTCTTAGTCCCTTTCCACCCTAACCCTAATAACATTTTTGCCTCCCCAAGAAAACCATATTAAGTCATTAAACCAAGACGGGGAAGTTGGAAAGATTAAATATAAAAAAGTATTTCTGGGGGAGGGCGTAATAAAATAGTTTATAGATATAAAAGGATGAGTAGTATCAACACAATATGGGGAAATTTTTTCCTTTTAAACTTTACTTCTTGGTAAGCATTTTTCTTGTAAAATGAAACCTCTGCTTTCATTATCAAAATTTTTATTTATATTAACAAGGGTATTCGTCTGTGTGCACATTTTAATGTTTTAAACGTATTGATGACTAAAATAAACAAAAGGGGGAAATTTTAATAAAATTCTAGGTTTTAAAAAACTTCTATTGCTACATCCATCTTTGGGAGGAAAAGGGTTTTTAGTCAATTTTTTTGGTTTTTTTTTTGGTTTTCTAAAAAATTGTTATCGTTTTAATAAAAAAAAAATTCGGGTGGTGCCCCCCCCGGGTCAGATCTGCAATTAAATTTTGCTCAAGTGGCTGTGATAGATTTTGTCTTGCCCTTAGCCAATTTCTGCTGTCCTTTCAAATAGCTTAGTTTTCCGTGTTTTTTATGTTAAAAATAGGTTATTGGCAACATAGTGATAACGCTTAACCCTTAACGAACAGTTTGAAAAAAAAAAATTTTTAGAGTATTCAAAAAGCTTAACGTGCGTGATTTCTTTGTGTGTACAAACCCTTTCAGTTCAAGGCAAAATCGGACTTAATGTTACGTGTTTTAAAATTTTTGTGTATCCCTAAGTAAAAAAAATGGTAATATTAAGGGAAAAATAAAATAAAATCGGGTATAAGTTTTTTTACGACTAAAATTGCTAGAAAATTTATACAGCAAAAAAACAGTTTTTAAAAATGCATTAACCTTCAGCAACATTATTACCTGGGGTTTTCCCTTCATATATAATCTTTCTCTCTTTCTTTAATTTACTGTGAGAAGTATTTCTTCAAGCAGTTATTCAGAAAAATATGCATATATACTAATCCCCTTTCCTTAAATCGAAAAAACTACAAGACTTTTCCTGTTAAAAATTTCTTTCAAAATCGCAAAAGCCCAAAAATTTCCAGGAAGTTTTAAGAATTACACAGAGTGACAATGAAATTTTTTTACACCAAAGGAAATGATACAGAAAATTGACCAGTTTTTAAACAGTGAAGCGGTACGTATCCAGCATTTGGTTCACTTAAAACACACCCACCTTCTACATTCAATTTAGAGAGACAGAAATGTAATATATATTTGTACACAACACATAATACTGTATACAAAAAAAATAAATTTGATTACCCCTGAAATTTTAATTTTCACGGAGAGCCAGATAATGTGAAAAATTTCTTTTCCTTTTTCGCATGATCTTTTTCTTAAACAAATAACTGTTTTAAAAAGATTGCGAGAAGCCGCTAAAACTACGAATTCGCATATTTTCATATTCATATACATGTTATGTGTGTATATATGTAAATATATTCATGGATTATACATGTATTTTTAATCTTTTTCATCTATCTATTCTTAATATTATATATATATTTTTTATATTTTATTATTATATTGTGTGTGTGTGTGTGTGTGTGTTGTGTGTGTGTTGTGTGGTGTGTTTTTGGTTGTATATGCGTATATCTATCTATGTCATAATTATCCAGACCCATTTTCTATGTATTGGAAGGAAATTCCTTTGTTATTCTTCCCTTTTTTGAAAAAATTCTTCACAATACCTTTAATCATAACTTTAAAGATGATCAAATAGATATGTGCCGAAAAATCAGTGTTTGTGCTGTGTTGTGCGTGGTATGTGGGGTGTGTGTGTGTGTGGTGTGTGTGTGTGGTGTGTGTGTTGTGGTGTGTGTGTGTGTGGTGTGTGTGTGCACTTATTTACATGTGCCCACAAAACTGTTACATATATATACCATCCTTTTCTTATTCTTAGGAGCCATTCACAGTAAATTGCTTATAATAGTTTAAAATTTTAAAGACAGCAATACAAAACCGGTAATGCATTATCCTACGCCAATTTAGATACATAAGGATTTACAACTGTTTTTTGGTTATTTTTTTTTTATGTATTTTATGTGTTTTGGGGGGTTTTATAAAAATTTTTATGCATATAATACAATAAAATGTGTTTTTATTTTTTTTTTCATATATATTTCTAATAATAGAAAATTATGTATGGAAAAATGCATATCTGCATGTGTTGGGGGTTGTGTGTGTGTGTGTGTGTGCGTGTGTTTGGGTGTTGTGGTGTGGTGTATCTGCGTGTGTTTTGTGTAATTAGATAGATAGTAAAGATAGATAGATAGATGATAATAGATTAGTAGATAGATAGTAGATAGATGATAGATAGATAGAAAATATAGATATATGATATAGATATTTATATATTTATATATATATTATAATATATAATATTTTTATGTGGTGTGTGTGGTGTGTGTGGGGGTTGTGTGTGTGTGTGTGTGTGTGTGTTTTTTTGGTGTGGTGTGTTTTGGTGTTGGTGTTTTACAACATATACACCTATTACTCGCGAGAATTGGTAGAAAATTTTTTTTTTACACGAGTGCTAGGAAAACTGCAATTTTGCTGTGGACAAAATTAAATAGGATAGATAAATATTTCTTAGGGGCGTAAATAAAAAATGTTTTCATATAATTTATCAAAATATTCAATTCTATTCTCGTCACCCCAAACGGGCCGTTTTTCCCCATCCGTGACAGCTGAGTCACCCCAAAAACGCAGCGGACACCCTCTGCTTCGTTAAAAAAAGCCTACGAACATCTAGTCCCACACGACTTCAAAACCCCCTAGAAATTTCAGTGTCACCCTTTTTTGTGAGTATCCATGTGTGTGTGTGGGGTGTGCTATGTAGTACATTTTATAGTGCATTATACAACTATGTGTGTATATATCATTGCACACACACATATACATATTTTTTATGCAACCTATCCATAATATTATGTATATATATAAATTTTTATAATATATATTATATATATATATATAATATAAAAACATATAATATATATAATATATATATTATAATATATAATATATATATATGTATTTATATATAAAATATATATAAAATATAATTAATAATTTCTTTACATATAATCTATATATACTTATATGTCATTAGATAAGCAATAATAACAACATTATTTATTATATATATATATATATGTTGTTATTATAAAAATTATTTTATATAATATATTATATTAATATATATATATATATATATATATAATATATATGGCTGAGTATAAGCAAATAGTTTTTTGTGGTGTGGTATAATTGTATATCATGTTTTTGGGTGTATATATTACAATATTTTTGTAATATAAAATATATATACAATGTAATATAATACATATAAATAATGTTTATATATATATATTATTAAATTATTATAAATATATATATTAATTATAATAATATATATATAAGTAATAATGTAACATTATATTTAAAAAATAAAAATATAAGTTATATAATATTTTTTAGTGAATTTACATGCATATACAATGTAATAAAAATATATGTACTTCTTACATGAATTATGCTGTTATATATAATGTGAAAATTTAAAATATAAGATATATATAAACCAGTATATAAAGTATATGAATAGTCTTTGGGTTTTTCATTATGCATCAAATATGAAGATAGGTAATTATATTACATTTATATATTATATATATATAATATATTAAAATATATTATTATATAATTTATATTAAATTTTATATTTCATGGGGTTTGTTTATACATAAATAAAATAAATACATATGTAATTATCTTCTGGAATATTTTAGTATGTGTATGTATTAAGAGAATGTTTTATATATAATTTAGCATGTATATATTCATATATAAACTGTAAATTCATAATATGAACAGTTTACTGTACACACAAACCAACACACACACCCACGCACACAACCCCACGCACAACCACACACCACAAAACACAACAGCACCACAACACACACACACACACCAAAACCCACACACACACACACGCACACACACACAACATACATTATAATATATATTATATAAATATATATTTTTTTTTTTTGTGTGTGTGTGTGTGTGTGTGGTGTGGTGGTGTGGGTTTTGTGTGTGTGGTGTGTGTGTGTGTTGGGAGTATATATGCATTACATGCTTATTATCTATCTATCTATCTATATATCTATCTATCTATCTATCTATCTATCTATCTATCTATCTATTATCTAAAATTTTATATTATATATAAAATATTATATGTATAATATATATATATATATATATATAATTTTATTTTATATAATATATATAATATATGTACATATATATATATTATTATTATATATATAATATATTATATATATATTTATGTATATATATTATATATATAATAATATATATAATATATAATATTAGTGTGTGTGTGTGGTGGGGGGTGTGTGTGGTGTGTTGTGTGTTGGTGTGGTGTTGTGTGTGTGTATGTGTGTGTATGTGTGTGTGGTTGTGTGTGGTGTGTGTGTGTGTGTGTGGTGTGTGTGTGTACATATAAAATATAGCATACATATGTGTATTTATGTGTAGTATATGCATATGCAAAATCATACATATATATATTATATATATACTTATATATAAATTTTTATATATTATATATATATATATATATATAATATAAAAGCGTGTGTGTTATGTATATATATTTTAATTATAATATAATATATATATAATATATATATATATATAAAAATATATTATGTAATTATTACATATTGTGTGTGTATACTATAACATGTCCTTTTGACGGCATATCATTTTATATAGATAGGTAAATATATAGATAAAAATGTATGTTCTTGTATTGGGAATATACAAAATATGTGTTAATTAATATAAATAATTTTATAATATTATTATATATTATATATATTATAAATATCAATAATTTTATACTATTAATATATAAATATAATATAATATATTATTGTTTCCCCATATATATATATTAATATATATATATTATATATATTATATTATTGTGTGTGGTGTGTGTGTGTGTGTTGGGGTGCTTGTGTGGTGTTGTGTGTGTGTGTGTGTGGTTGTGTCGTAATTATTTAAGAAGGGAAAAAAAAAGGTAAAATTTTGACCCATACACACACATTTTCTATTTATGTCTTGTGTTTTTATGCTCCATTCTCGAAACCTATGTATACATATGTTTTTTATTTTACAGTGTATAAGTATCCTAGAGGAGTTGGATAGGTACAAAAAAGTTCATACATATAGTGGATTATATAATACCGAACATGACATATGGAAAAAGAAGCAATAAAAACCTGTTCCGAGTAGTTTCATCGCATTAGAAGGAGCTGTTGTACTGCTCGTGCTCGCGGCCGCCATGATGGCGGTTCAGGCTTCCGGGGGGAAAAGGTAAATTCCTGAGACGTTTATGATTCCAAAAAATAAAAATATTACAGTGTTTTAGTCAAAGGAGGGGGAAACCATTCCAAAAGGTTTTTATTGGGAAAATACCAAATATCCATGTTTTTTTATGCTCTTATCTCTATTTTGCCGCGCAAAGAAAACCTGAATTAGGGAGTGAGAGCCAAACATTATTTGCTGAGGACGGGATAACATCCAAGACACTGGAGTTTTAAATCCTTGTATCCCATGAAATTATCACTGCTTCAGCGTTTTGTGCAGAATTGTTTTTTTTTTCGCTATTGACAGACTCAGTAATGAAAAGCATCATTAAAGTATTACTATGTTAACTACACTTTTTAGTCGACGTAAGTATCGTTATAATTTTCCCCTACCAACTTGTGCACAAAGATTACTTAGCTAGTAAGCAGCAAAAAGGGGATAATATACTAAAATGTGAACAAAATTACATAACTTACGAAAATATTAAAACTGTGAAACTATTTTTTGCCAAAAGATTTTTCATGAAAAAAAAATTGAAACTCTTAACGGGGAATGCCCCGAGCTGATCACGAAGTGATGCCAGAGAAAACATGACGGAAAAACTAGGAAGTTGTATGGAGGAAAATGGAATCGTCTTAATTAGAAGGGGGTAATTAGCCAATGACATTTGACATATCGGGATGAAAGTTAACTAGTCCCCCCGGGAAAAATGCAAGTCCCTTTTTTGGTGACTAGGCACCTGGGAGTCACTATGTGTAAACACAATTAATAAACTGTGGGTAAAAATTTAAATGTGTGCATGTAAACTAAAAACTGGTGAAATGGTTGGAAGAAAAAATAAAAACCCAAAAGGGCCTGGAAGTGACCGACGACACAGAGGAAAAAGAAGTCCCATATGCGCGGTTTTATTTTTCGTTTCCTAAAGAAAAACAACACCATGTCGCGTGTTCCTCGAGAAGGGAAGGGCCCTTTACAGTGAGTTTGATTCGCTCTTTCGAATCTAAAATTTCCCAAAGTAAAATTTGTAACAGGGGGGGTTTTGGGGTAATGAGTTTGCATTTACCATATGGATACAAAAATAATGAATTAAAATTATATTCTTTATTCATCAAGGGTTCACCCACCATTTCTTTTCATATTTAATCTTTTATATAAAAAGGATGGGGTTTGTTTGATGCGACGACGTTCACAGAAGACTTGGGCGCCAAGTTAGGAAGCAGAGCAAAAATCGCAAGCAGAAACCCTTTGGCTGCCCTTGAGGACGGCGTTTTGTAATCGAGGACATGGAAACCCAGCGTAAAGGGGTTCCATACTCGTGAAAGATATAATCACTGCCAACTTGATCTGACTTTTTTTTTAAGGTTCTCTTAACTTTGGGGGGGTGAGATTACTAGTGTCGAAGATTTTATTCAAAATTTTATACAAAAATTTTTTTCCTAATGGTTTCGTTCCTGTTTTCCGTAGTTAAAGATGGTCTTCGATTTCGTAAATTGCCCCAAAAAAGGTGTGTAAAGACGGAACCGACCCCTCTTGAAGAAGCATAAAATGAAGACGGGAAAAAGCATGCAACGGTTTTCCGGAAAACTGTGGAGCTCCTTTGAACTGATAAATTTATCTTGAAATGCTTTATTCGATTCAAAACTTTTTAAACTAAAATCTAATCTCAAATCCCCTTTTTTTTCGAATTTCTTCCTAATAAATTTTCATTTTAGTTGAAAATTTCTAACCTGATTTTTTAATGAAAGAATCCTTCTTCAATTAAACGGATTTTCATACGAAATACAACTCGACATAAAAAATTTCTCAGAAAACCCCCCTGCTGCGGGGGATTTCACTGATCATATGAACAAAGGGAGAAATATAGTTATTCAAATCAATATTTCTCTCATGGGGACAGTCGTTATTTAATCGTATCTACATTTTTTTTTTTCTTATAACCCAAGACTGAGCGATTGGGGTAGGTCTCTTTGTCCCCCCCTTTCACCCCATCAAAATAAAATTTCGTTCTCCCCCAAAAACAGTATTTGATCTTTATAATAAAAAGTTTTCCCCTTTAACTTTTTATCTAAGTTGTCTCAAGTATCATGAAACCTCTGTTTTTAAACTATCATGAATTCATTTATTTTACAAGGTGTTCGCGTTTGTTTTCCATATGAAGTTTGCATTTATTGATCTAAAAATTTAAAAAAGAATTTTAAAAAAAAATTTTCAGTTTTCCTAAATTTCTGTTTTTTACTTCCAACAATAGGGGGTAGTGTTTTACAATGTTTATTGGTTTTTTTTGTTTGTTTCTCAAAAATATGTGAGCCATTTTAATCAAAATGCAGGGGGGCGTCCCCCCTTTTGGGCCGCCCCGTCTTTAGATTTGGTATGCAACCCAAACCACGTGCAGATTTTCCCAAAGAAATTACTATTTAACACTTCCGTCTTGAGCTTGGGGGCGATCTGGTTTCTGCTTCTAATTCAGCATAAATTGGCAGTTTCATCGTGTGAAATAGTTTTTTCTGCAAGATAACTTTTATAACTATAATATTAGGACATGCTGGGAAAAAAAACTTTTAGAAATCTAAAGTTTAACGTGTGGGCGAAAACGACTTAAAATCGCGTTTATATAATTTTTAATTACCCAAATGATAGAATAACGCAAGGGACAATGCTTCTACCCAAATGGAGTATACTGTATATCTAATTACGAAAGGGTAGACTGTCAATTCCAAACATATTGAAACCATACTTTGGTTTTTTCGGAAATTTAAAAGAGCATTATAACACAGTGTGTACTGTGCGATTTTTAAAGATAATTCTGAGGAAAAAAATGAACTGGGGATGATACAAACGGAATCATACTGATAATGATTTAAAAACCACTGATTACAACAACAGCTTTGTACCATAAAAAATGAAAATGAAAATTGAAAGAAAATCCACTGTTTTTTATGTCTTGACTATTTTTCTTATCAAAATATCTGCCTCGCAACACCACTCACCCCACAACACACGACACACACACACACACACACCACACCACAACCGCACACCACAACACACACACACACACACACACACACACAACACCACACACACAACACACACACACACCCCCACACACACAACACACACATTTATATATATAATAAAATTATATATATATATATATATATATATATAATAATATTATTTATTTTTGTATATATATATTATATATATATATATATATATATATATATTATATATATTTATATATAATATTTATATAACCACACACAGCGCAAACACACACACCATGTTTATAGTGTGTGTGGGAGATAGATTCGTTGCGCCAAAATTTGCGGAGGTCGACTAGTGTCTAAAATAAAATAGTATAATTTAATAGTTACGTATATTATTCATGCTGATATCTTTCCCATCCTCCCCCCGACAGTAATGCTATTTTATCACAAAAAATAACAGGGCCCATTATTAAAATTGTGGAAAACCCGTAAAACAAGTGATGGAAAATCCCTTTATCATGACATGGGGGAAAACAGGGTCCCCTCATTTTGATACGGTCATCGGGAAGGAGAGGCTGGTGTTCATATGACGGCCGATATATGGGGGCTCAAGACTTTTTTTTGTAGTTTGTTTTATTGTTGCCAAGTATGGGCGCTTCGAAAAAAGTGATGTTACATATTTTTTTGCTTCTTTTTTTTTTTTTCTTTTTTTCTTTTTTCTTTTTTTTTTTCCCTTTTACATTTCCTTTTTTTTTCCTTTGCTTTTCCTTTTCCTTTTCCTTTTTTCCCTTTTTTTTTCCCTTTTTCCTTTTTTTCCCCTTTTCCCTTTTTTCCTTTTTCCCTTTTCCTTTCCTATTCCATTCCTTTTTTATCCTTATCCTTACCTTTCCTTTTTCCTTATCCTTTTCCTTATCCCTTTTCCTTTCCTTATCCTTATCCTTTCTTTTTTTTTCTTTTTTTTTTTCTTTTTTGTCTTTTTTTTTTTTTCTTTTTTTCAGTAGCTATAAACGAAGGAAATGTTGCTAATCTCCGTAAAAATCGAATTAAAAAAACAAAATGTCTCCCTAGTCTGGTTTGTCTGACCAGCACGTACCGGCTAAATTACGATCTGTGTTAACTCCAGTTTTTCAGAAGTCGAGGAAACCCCTCTGTATCCGACGGGCCCCGAAGCATATCCAAGAGCAAGGGGGCGGTACATTTAAACTTGGAAAGGTGTCAAAAATATAAATACAATTTTTTTGAATAAAAATTTAGTGCTAAGGAGTGTTATGTTATGTAAAATTTCGTTGACCTTCGGTAAGGTAATATCAAAAGGGAGCTGGGGTAGGGAAATTTTCCTTTTGGGTTCGATAAACTTTTACTTCCTTTGAGGGGAAAGGCAGTTCGTTTGTCCACTGCTTTTTATATCTCATGTGTGCTAAAGAAAGGAGAATTTCCCTATACAATATTGGATGTGTGTGTGTGTGTGTGTTGTGTTGTGTGTTTTGTGTGTGTGTTGTGTGTGTGTTTTTCTGAACCCCGTGTGAATTTTTTTACATACTGATTGCCCACATTGGGCCCGCCCCCAAAGAGTCGATCTTGATTTCCCATTCCTTGAATTGGTGGGAAAATTGTTTTTCTTTTTAATACTATTGTATGATACTATTATTATTGTTATTGAGGTTTTAATTATTAAATTGTCATTAAAAACTTGGTAAAGAAAGCCTTTTCCAAAAATCAAGGAAAAAGGGAAACAGGGAAAAAAGTAACTAATAAATATCCTTGGTAACTAAGCCTTGTAGAACCATCTGTGTGTAAATACAAAAATACTTTTTCACAGTGGGGATGGAAGTTTTGGGGTTTAAAAAAAATAAGCCATGCCCGCCCAAAATAAACCCCTTTAAAAAGGGGGAGGGGTTTTCCGTAGAGTTGCAACACTGTAATTGCGTCTACCCAAAATTAACCGCTGTAACTTTCGCCACTTGAAGTTTTTTGAAAAATTGCCTCCTTGGCCAAAAAGCTTTAAAAATGAGTCGGACTAAAGGGATTAATATTTCGTCCTGATTTAAATGTGTAGGGTCCAATGGGGGTTGCCGTTTCTCGCCGTGGATCAGGCTCGAGCCCTAATCGGAGCAAAGGCCTTTTTTACAACTTCCGGGCGGGGGAAAAGAATCGAGACCCTTAGGGCTGGATCCGTGCTCTTCCACTGCCCTCGCGGCTTACCTCATATATAATTTTTATATATATATATAATATATATAATATATATAATATATATAAAATTTTTTGTTGTGGGTTTTTGTGTGTGTGTGTGTTGTGTTGGGGGGTTTTGTGTGTTTTTGTGTGTGTGGTGTGGTGTGTTGGTT
>NC_051389.1:48365427-48366899 GCF_015228065.2 Penaeus monodon
TATGTTATTTTCCTCATTTGACCTTGTTGTCAGGGATTTATTTTATATTCTCACCCAGACAAGTGACAAGAACCACCTTTTACACTAAGGCGAATCTAGATATATTTTTAATAATTCAAAAATTGATTGCACTACTTTTCCAATAATTAAATTTACCCACTCATTATTATTCATAGAACTCTAACATTTTACATCTTTCATGAATTACTTCACTGGTTTTGCAGGACAAATATACAAATAATATGATAATTTTCTAACACGTTTTATACATTAAACTTATGCTTTGTGAAAAAATAAGCAGTTATCCCTTAAACTTTGGATGTCTGAAGTTTTCTATGAAAAAGTAACAGTACGTTTTCTGTTTTTTTTTATCGAGGTTTTAATCCTCGATTAAAAGAACATAGTGGACAATGCATTTTCTTATTGTATTCACTAAATCTTTTAGATAGCTTCATGTCTTCTAAATTCGAATCTGTAAGTACCTCCATGGAATGAATACCAAAGAATCTACTTAAAAAATGAAAACGAAAATAATTGAATCTTTCCGTCCACCAATGCTAGCCTTATAGACGTAAGAAAAACACAAGAATACTATTGTATCAGACAATATTGCTCATTTGATATGATAAAGAATAATAATGATATCCTAAATGCATAATAGACACATGAAGTAATTCTTTAATTCAGAGATGAAAAATGTATGCAGTATTGTTTGTGTGTGTGTGTGTGTGTGTGTGTGTGTGTGTGTGTGGTGTGTGTGTGTGTGTGTGTGTGTGTGTGTGTTCATGTATGTATTTAATTATATATGTACTGCTCTACATTACTCTTGAAGCGCGCGCCCTTGTGGTCCATCGCTTCGTTTACAAGAAGTTGTCACTGCCGGCGGTCCTACGTCATTTCCTGCCGTTCAGAGATCTTAAATGAATCGCAATTGTCCTGAGAGTTCTCTTAGTCCTACATTGGCTGCCCTTTTCGTGTTTGTTCATCTGTTGCTTGGTCTTCAATGCTTCTTGAAATCCAATTATCAAAAATTGTTGCCATTTTCCCTTAGTTTGGACACTTTTATGTTGAATCTAAACTATTTCCTATTATTGTGGCAATAGTATGCGATGTACAAAATATTGAATATAGATTAGAAACGTGTATCAGCAAGTTAGATTTCACGTAATTTCATATCTTATATGAATGTCAGCCTTCTACCCCAAAACTACACACGGTCTCGTGCACTTGTAAGGTCGGAAGGTCGAGGGACTATAGATAGATAGATAGATAGATAGACAGATAGTAGATAGATTGATTGATTGATAATAGATAGCAGATATATATATAGATAGATGATAGATAGATAGACAGATAACAGATATAATTATATATATATATTATATATATATAGATATAGATATATATATATAATATAGTATATATACATTATGTTTACACAAAATGATATATATAGTATATATTATCTTATA
>NC_051389.1:48366999-48369499 GCF_015228065.2 Penaeus monodon
CAGAATTCATATACACGCGATATCAACGTCTGATTTTGCCTTGAGGAACTGAAGGACCTTGTACCACACAATGAAATCACGGAAAACTTATGCTGAAATAGAAAGCAGAGACAGCAGATCTGCACCCAAGGTCAGGACAGAGGGCTGTCACATATTACTTTGGTGTTGAATAGTATTTTCATTGCAAATCTGTAAATGGATCTGGTTGCCAACCCAAATCTATATGACAGGTCCTGAACCAAGGGAGGACGACGCTTATTTTTTTTTAATTATTATTATTTTTTTTTAAATCAAAATCAGTCACATTGATTTTGAGAAACAAAGAAACCAATACACATTGCCTAAAACATATCTTCCTCCATTGAGACTTTTATCAATATTACCACTCATGTTTATTTTTAGATGTATAACACATTCATATGTGGACACCTGCGAAGCACCACTGTTAATGATGAATGAATTCATGGTAGATTAAAGCAGTGGCTTCATTATACTAAGAGATATGCTTACTAGTGTCAAAAAGGAAACATTTCCACACATTACGTTGATACTTACACATTCTTTTAGATAATATTAACTGTCTCATATTTCACCACATCCTCAAAAGCACCTTTTACTATTTAGTCTTCCCATCTTCCCTTTCTTTGGTTTAAAGATTTAATACGGCTTTCTTGAGGCAGGACAAAAATATTGTTAGGGTCGGAGTGGAAAGAGACTAAAAGACCTAGCTCATTTGCTGTCTTGGGTTATTAAAAAGAAGAAAAAAATGGAAATAGCGATTTAAATAATATATATGTCCACCAGGACAGACATACTGTTTTGAATAACAATTATTTCTACCATAAGTGTCGAATGATTTATGAAATCTGGCAGCAACAGTTGCTTTCCTGAATATATTTCATCGTCGTAGTTATACTGTTGACGTATGTACAGTCAAGTTACATTCAAGAAGGATTTCTGTCATAAACATCAGGTTAGAAATAATCTACTGAATGCTAAGGATTTATTAGGAAGAGATGTAGAAAATAGATTAGATTTTGGATTCAAAAGATTCTGAATGGAATCAGCATTTACAGGCTCAATTATCAATTTGAAAGGATCGTCGATAGGATTTCCGGTAACCGTTGCTTTGCTCTTTCCGTGTTTATTGTTATGCTTCTTCAGATGATGAGCCAGTTCCGTCTTTACACACCTCTTTGAGGCACTTTATGAAATCGAAGACCAGCATCAACTACGGATAAAGAGAACGATTAGTGTAAACAATTTCGTTGTACTAAAATGCTTGTGAATAAAATTTTCTACACTGAGCTATTCTTATTCAGTTAGAAGAACATTTAAAGAAAAAGTTTCAGATCATAGTTGGCAGTTGATTATATGTTTCAGCTGAGTATGGAATCCTTACGTTAGGTTCGCTCTCCTCGACTACACAAACGCCGTCCTCAATGGCAGTCAACATAGCCTCTGCTTGCGTAGTTTGCTCTGCTTCTTCTAACTTGGCGATCAAGTCTTCTGTGAACGTCGTCGCATCGAACAAACCATCATCCTTTTTATATATAAGAGAGAAATATGTTGAAGTACCAGTAAGGATTCACCCTTTGGTGACGTAAATGAATATATCACGTTCTATATGTCTATGCAGATGGTAAAATAAAAAAGTACATTAGTCACAGTGAGCTGCTAACAAAACTTTTACATTGGTGTAAGTTTAGATACAGAAAGAGCGAATCAAACTCACTGTGAGAAGGTCTTCCTTCTCGAAGATACACTCGGCTAGGGCTGTTTGATTTGCTTCAGAAAGACTTGAAATGAACCGCATCATGCGAGGACTTCTCTTTCCTCTGTTACGTCCTCTGCGGCCACCGGGTCGTCGACCGCGTCCAGGCCCTTTGGGTATTTCATTTTTACTTCCTTTTACTTAATCCAGTGTTTAGCTTACATGCAGCATCACTTAACTTTATCCCACAGTTTATTAATTGTGTTTACACATAGATGCCTCCCAGATGCCTAGTCACCAAAACATTGGACATTGCAAGTTTCCGGTGACAGAGTTAATGTTATCCCTGATATGTCAAATGTCATTGGCTAATTACTCACCTTCTAGATTAAAGACGATTCCATTTTCCTCCATACAACTTCCTATGATTTCCGTCATGTTTTCTTTATGCATCACATCGTGTATCAGCTCGTGGCATTCACCTGTTCAAGAGGATGATCCAAGTTTACTTTTCATGAAAATCTTTAGCAAATGAAACTGGTTTCAGTTTTATAGTTTTACAGTAGTTTCATAAGTTATGTAATACTAGTACACATCTTGGTTTATTATAGCTTGTTTATTTCTCACTAACTAATGTAATCTTCATGTGAATCAACTAGTATGAGAATTATAACGTTACTTACGGGTCTGTTAACGTGTAGTTAATAAAGTAAATACTTGAATGATGCCTTTCATTATTGCGTCAGTTAATGGCGAAAAATCCTAATTCTGCACAGAAAACTACAT
>NC_051389.1:48371999-48392435 GCF_015228065.2 Penaeus monodon
TATATCTAGCTATATATATTACCCACACTCGCTGTTATTTTATACTTTAATGAAAGAAAATTAAGGTGCTTTTCCTAGAAGCAAATATGATGGAACCTTTAAATAAAATGGAAAAAAGTATCTGACTACTCTCATTGTTAGTTATCCATCACTCTTCCTTTGCAAGGCAGTGGAAACTTTCAATTGTATTTCTTAGATTGAAACAAATTTCATTAATTTTCCTTTTACATCTGTACATCCATTATTCTTCACATAGAAAATGGTAGTAATATTGCTAGAAGTTTTGCATCTTATCGTATCCGTCTAAGTTCACATACAGTCCGAATATCACACAATAAGATGATTACAATGATCATGAGCGTTTGTTGATATAAGAATGCCAGTAATATGTCAACAACTCAAGATATACATTTTGAGTTTTTAAGATAAAATCATACCGGCACAGGTTCATTTTGAAGATATTCAACCCACCAAAATTGTTACCATAGCGTTTCAGAGACTCTCATTATTGACTTCAAATTTAATTCGTGTAGAATGAACATGTATATGATATCCTGCTAAAATTGCACAGAAACATTATATGCATCTTTACATATGAAGGGACATATAATACGATTTGTGATTAATACAAGCAGAAATCCCTGAGGTATTCGCAAAATGTATTGCAGAATATCGCACTCTGATTGGCTGGCCTCAGTGTATCACTTTATATCAACTGGAGGCATACAAATGTAAAAGATGATTCAACTGATTCCAATAATGTGCGTGTAAAGGGCAAACATGTTTGAGGAAGTATCAAAGTGTATCAAAGTGTTAGGGGTTTCGGAGATGCTACCAAAAAGGCCTTTTGTATCAACCTAGATGCTAACAAAGCGAAAAGATGTTTCAAAAGGTTTCAATATAGTATGCATAAGGGGAAAACATGTTTAAGGATGTATCAGATTGTTAGGGTTTCCGGAGATGCTACAAAAAGGGCCTTTAGAAAGCAGAGACACTAGATTTGTGGCCAGAGTCAGACAGAAGTGTGCCACAGAATTTAAAAGAACTCGTCCCTATTGACCATCATGGACCACTTTTTTAGTTCATTACAAATCTGAACGCGGTTCTGATTGCACACCTAAATCTATGCGACAGGCCCTGGGCAGACGACCCCTACGCTTTATTGCAATCTGTCAAACTATTTTTGAGAAACTAATGCGCCAATACTGATGTGCTTACATGTATATTTTTAGATACTATAATTATATAACACATTCATATGCACACACACACACACACACACACACGAAGCACCATTGTTAATTATATACGAATTCATGATAGATGAAAGCAGAGGTTTCATTATGCTTAGAGATATGGCAAGTGAACATTACTTACTAGTACTAAAATTATTATAGCTAATATGAATAAAAACTTAAAAGAAACATTTTCACATATATTGATACACACTCATCCTCATAGATGTTATAAACTGTCTCGCCTCATCCCACTCGCTCAAAAGCACCTCTTTCTATTCAACCATTCTAACATCTCATACGCAGTCTTTGGTTTAAAGCTACATACTCGTGAGAGGACACAAACGTTATTAGGGTTGGGATGGAATGGGAACTAAGAGACGTAGCCCAGTCGCTCATTTTTTAGAGTTTGCGTCTACCTTTGCGTATCTAAGGCTGCTGGAGCCTTACCTGATGGCTCCAATGACCTTATTTTGGGAGGAGTCTCCTCAATAGACCTTTCACTCCTACTCCGTTTCTGGTAGAACAATTCACAAGAGGCAGTTTCAGCAATTGGGGACTGAGGGTTAAAGGAAGTGGCAGAGTGTGTGGGGTAAGAAGCACCAGAGGGCGAGGGTTGGTGGGAAGGAGGATGGGCTAGAACCGAAGCAAAGGATTTACCTGGCTGTGCAAACAGCACACGGGCACGTTGCTTTGCCTCTGGAAAACTAACTTTCTCCTTGCTTCTTATTACCAATACTTCTTTTTCAAATTTGTACATTTTACATTGCTTTGAAGAAGCTTCATGAGCTACTTTGCAGTGGTAACAGCATATTGGACCTGGACAGTTGTCATCTCCTTGATGACCTGTTGTACCACACTTTACACGTACTCTTGGTTGTCTAGTTTCCTTAAAACGGCAAGAGTTGGCTCCATGCCCATAACCCTGGCAGTGGAAGCATCACATAGGGTTGGGCACATATGGCTTTACTTTGAGGTGGTACCATGCCAACTTAACTGATTCTGGAAGGACTAACGTGTTAAAAGTTAGAAGGAGAGCTGGTGTCGACTGTTCCAAATCATCAACTTTCTTCCTAAAACGTTTTACTGTCACTACATTAAAATTCCCTAGTTCCTCTAACAGTTTCTCCTCAGAATACCTCATCAGGTCTCGGGAAAAGACAATTCCCTTACACTGATTGAGGGTTTTGTGAGAACATGAAACTTGAGGCCCAGGGATTTCGCATATCGCATGCAGACGGTCACTTGTTTGGTGACGAAACCTCAACTATCAGGCTACCATCTCGCTGTGGGGTGATGCGAGGATCACGTTGACATACCTCAACTATTTTCCAATGTACTTCAAAAATATCAAGATCCATGATTGATACACCATCAATGGTCTTCACTACTAGGTACTTACTATATGAAATACTTTCATATTTACCAGGTAAGATTTCCTTAATGGATTGAGGAGGACATTTCTCCTTCTTACCTGGTTTGGGAGACTGGGAACCATTGCGATTCCCATTCTTGCCCTTTGGAAGCTGGAAAGGTTCCACAGTGACATGTGATGTTCCAGAAGGAGTGGCCAGGGGATTGCGTAGGTCGTCAGGGAGAGAACTAGATCTTTGTAAATTTGGAGTACTCATACAAATTAGAATTCTTCATTTCCTCACCCCCCCACCCACCATGGAGTCCAACGAGGGGAAGCTATAGTTGGGCTCAAAATCTCCCAACAGCCACAGGGGTAATGAGGAAATATACGCAGCCACTGTTACAGTACTGAGGGCAGTCGCGGGACCTATGCGCTGCCGACTGAATAGTACCTGCTTGACCCTAGCCATATTTGACCAGCCGATTGACTTGACCGGGCCTTGATCAAGCCACCCGTCTAACCAGAATAAAGGACCAAAGAGGTGTGTTACTAGCTGCAGGGCGCAGCGTGCAGCATTGCTCAACCTCCAGGACTCCTGTCTCCTGGTATTACGGGATGCCACGCACGGCAAACACACGTGGGAGAGTTCTCCCTGGTCCAAGATGGAATGAACCAGGGGTGGGTGCACCATCCCCTCTCATAAGCCTTGGTGCACCAGGAAGCCATTTTGTCTCATCCCTCACTGGTGACCCCTCCAGTATGGGTAGCCCTCTGGTCTGGCTCACCAGATCATTGGGACCTCAAGCCCCCCCACCGCGGCAAGGCGGCTTCCGTTAGGGGGGACAGGGGTAATGAGGAAATATACGCAGCCACTATTACAGTACTGATGGCAGTCGCGGGACCTATGCGCTACTGACTAAATAGTACCTGCTTGACCCTAGCCATATTTGACCAGCCGATTGACTTGACTGGGCCTTGATCAAGCCACCGTCTAACCAGAATAGAGGACCAAAGAGTTATGTCACTAGCTGCAGGGCGCAGCGTGCAGCATTGCTCAATCTCCAGGACTGTCTCCTGGTAATACGGGATGCCATGCACAGCAAACACATGTGGGAGAGCTCTCCCTGGTCCAAGATGGAATGAACCAGGGGTGGGTGCACCAACCCCTCTCATAGGCCTTGGTGCACCAGGAAGCATTTTGTCTCATCCCTCACTGGTGACCCTTACAGTATGGGTAGCCCTCTGGTTCAGTTCGCCAGATCATTGGGACCTTAAGCCCCCCACTGCGGCAAGGTGGCTTCCATTAGGGGGGAATCACAATGGGAGATTCTGAGATTTATGGGAATTCTGACACAGATTATTGGCCTCATAGCAAGCCTATATACCGGTACTAAAAGTGCTACAAAGTGTGGTAGGGGCCTGTCGAACTTTTTCCCTATTAATGCAGGGTGAGACAGGGCTGTGTCCTTGCACCAACACTTTTCAACATCTGCATGGACTGGATAACTGGCAGAGCTACTATCCAAAGTCAGTGTGCAGCAACACTTGGCAATGTCAAAGGCTCCGACCTTGACATTGCCTTGTAACAAGTCTCTTCTTCGGATCATGGGGTACAGTTGGCAGGACACAGTGAGACTGGCATGAGACCTGTTACTTGCATAATCTGGGATCACCAGCTCAGGATATATGGGCACCTAGCTCGTTTCCCTGTGGATGACCCTGCCCATCAGGTTGTCTGTCTGCGAGACAATCCTGGGTGGAGGAGGCCCATGGGACGACCTAGGAGGTCATAGTTTGGGCAGCTCGACGAGACCTGCCGAGATGGGCCGAAGGCCTACCTTGAGACTCGCCATGAGGGACTCTCGTGGCTGGAAGCGAAGGGTGGGTGCAGCCATGCGCCCCCGTCGGCGTTAGCCCCTTGGTCGTGACGATGATGACATATATATATATATATATATATATATATATATATATATATATATATATATATATATATATATATTTCGAGAAGACATTTTTAAAGCCACGAATTCGCATATGTATATATATATATTTCGAGAAGCCACTAAAGCCACGAATTCGCATATATAAAAAATATATATATACACATACGAATTCCTGGCTTTAATGGCTTCTCGAATCCTTACAAAAGATATTATTAATTAAGAAAAAGATTATGTGAATCAGACAAAAAAATTTTATTCTCCATGCATCTCGAAATAATTTCTAGCTCTTTGTCTTTTGTATGAATGGATGACGGTAGATATGTTAAATATACCAAATATTAGACACATACCGCCTCACTGTTGAAAGCTGATAAATTTTCCATATTAATTTCCTGTGAAAATAAGAAAGAAGGAAAAAAACATGTATATGAAGGAAGACCTGACAGGAGACAGTCGTTGCTGAGCATTTATGTGTTTCGAATACTGTTTTGTTGCTGCTATAATTTACTAGCAATATTTAGTCGTTAAAAGCTTTGATCCTCCACCAAAACTGTTACCTATTTCATTCACTTACTTATACAGAAAATGCATATACATGCGATATTAACGTCTGATTTTTCCTTGAGGAACTGAAGGAACTTGTACCACAATGAAATCACGGAAAATTTATGCTGAATTAGAAAGCAGAGACAGCAGAATTGCAGCCAAGGTCAACACAAAGGTCTATGATATACCTCTTTGGTGTTAAATAGTAATTTCAAATCTGTACGTGGATCTGGTTTGCCAACCCAAATCTATATGACAGGTCCTAGCCCAAAGGGCAGAGTTAATACTAAATAAATTCATGATAGATTAAAGCAGAGACTTCATTATACTTAGAGATATGTTTACTAGTGTCAAAAAGGACATTTCCACATATTGTGTTGATACTTACTCATCCTGATAGATACTATAAAATGTCTCGTATTTTGCTACCTCCTCAAAACCCCTTTTTACTATTCAGTCTTTCTAACTTCTCTTTTTTTGGTTAAAAGAAATCTCTTGGAGCAGGACAAAAATGTTATTAGGGTTAAAGTGGAATGAAATTAAAAGCCCTTAAAATGTCAAATTATCTATGAAATCTGGCAGCAAAAATTTGTTTTCCTGAATATATTTCATCGTCGTAGTATACTGTTGACATAGAGATATAAAAAAGAGATTAGATTCGGGATTAAAAAATATTCCGAATCGAATCACATTTACAGGCTCATTATCAATTTGAAAGGATCGTCGATAGGATTTCCGGTAACCGTTGCTTGCTCTTTCCGTGTTTATTGTTATGCTTCTTCAGATGAGGGGCCAGTTCCGTCTTTACACACTTCTTTGAGGCATTTTATGAAATCGAAGACCAGCATAAACTACGGATAAAGAGAACGTAACCATTAGTTTTAAAACAAATTTCGTTGTACTAAAATGCTTGTGAAAAAAAATTTCTACACTGAGCTATTCTTATTCAGTTAGAAGAACATTTAAAGAAAAAGTTTCAGATCATATTTTGGCAGTTGATTATATGTTTCAGCTGAGTATGGAAGCCTTACGTTGGGTTCGCTCTCCCTCGACTACACAAACGCCGTCCTTAATGGCAGCCAACATAGCCTCTGCTTGCGTAGTTTGCTCTGCTTCTTCTAATTTGGCGATCAAGTCTTCTGTGAACGTCGTCGCATCAAACAAACCATCATCCTTTTTATATATAAGAGAGAAATATGTTGAAGTAACTAGTAAGGATTCAACCTTTGGTGACGCAAAAAGAATATATTAAGTTCTTTATGTCTATGCAGATGGTAAAATAAAAAAGTACATAGTTCAGTGACCTGCTACAAAACTTTACATTGGTGTAAGTTTAGATACAGAAAGAGCGAAATCAAACTCACTGTGAGAAGGTCTTCCTTCTCGAAGAACACCGGCTAGGGCTTTTTGATTTGCTTCAGAAAGACTTGAAATGAACCGCATCATATGAGGACTTCTCTTTCCTCTGTTACGCCCTCTGCGGCCACCGGGTCGTCGACCGCGTCCGGCCCTTTGGGTATTTCATTTTTACTTCCTTTTACTTAATCCAGTGTTTAGCTTACATGCAGCATCACTTAACCCTTTTTCCACAGTTTATTAATTATGTTTACACATAGATGACTCCCAGGTGCCTATCACCAAAACATTGGACATTGCAAGTTTCCGTGACATAGTTAATATTATCCCTGATATGTCAAATGTCATTGGCTAAAACTCACCTTTTAGATTAAAGACGATTCCATTTTCCTCCATACAACTTCCTATGATTTCCCTCATGTTTTCTTTATGCATCACATCGTGTATCAGCTCGTGCATTCACCTTTTTCAAGAGGATGATCCAAGTTTCTTTTCATGAAATCTTTAGCAAATGAAACTGGTTTCAGTTTTATAGTTTTACAGTAGTTTTTATAAGTTTATGTAATACTAGTACACATCTTAGTTTATTTTAGCTTGTTTATTTCTCACTAACTGATATAATCTTCATGTGAAGCAACTAGTATGAGAATTATAACGTTACTTACGGGTCTGTTAACGTGTAGTTAATAAAGTAAATACTTGAATGATGCCTTTCATTATTGCGTCAGTTAATGGCGAAAAATCTTAATTCTGAACAGAAAACTACATGAAGTAATTTGCCTTCCATATAAAAGCAGTGATAATTAACTTCATGGGATGACAACTGACCATTGTAACTGATATGTGGCTCTTATTGTCATGTAGAGCGGACGTTCAGTGGTCTTTGCACGTGCATAAACAGAAGTAAGAGGCAGAAGAAACATGGATTTTGGATATGTTCCATGAAACTTCTTTGAAATGGCTTCGTCCTGTTCGTCTACAACGTATTACTATCTTTGTTTTGGAATCAGGGAAAAGCTTCGGGAATTTCCCTTTTCCCCCTGGAGCCTAAAACCGCCACCATGGGGGCCCGCGAGCGCGAGCAGCATAAACAGCCCCTTCTGATGACGATGGTGACTCACTCTGAACATTTTAGTTATGGCTATTATTGTTTAAACAATGTTTTTTTCCCCATATATCTGTTATTTTTATATATAGCTCCCCATCTAGCTATTGTAATTTAGAACCTACCAGCTGCCTAATAGGATAATTTTTTCTCTAAATAAAAATAAAAAATGTATAAATAGGGATTGCATATAATGTATATACATATACACATTATATATAAAAATTTTAAATATATATTTATATAATATATAATATATAAAATATAAGAAAAATAACAAAAATGTTATACACAGATAGGGAATAGTACACACCCACCAAACCAACACCAAAACACACCACACACCCAAACAATTTTATATATATATATTATATATTATATATATATATATACAAATTTAAAAATCACATAGATATATTTAATATATATATATATATATATATATATATATATACATATATATATATATATATATATATATATATATATTATATATATATATATATATATATATATATATATATATATAAAATATATATATTCTTCTTTTAACGGTAGGTTCATGTCTGAGCCGCCGTGGTCACAGCATGATACTTAATTGTAGTTTTCATGTTGTAATGCTCTTGGAGTGAGTACGTGGTAGGGTCCCCAGTTCCTTTCCACGGAGAGTGCCGGTGTTACCTTTTTAGGTAATCATTCTCTCTATTTTATCCGGGCTTGGGACCAGCACTTGACTTGGGCTGGTTTGGCCACCCAGTGGCTAGGTAGGCAATCGAGGTGAAGTTCCTTGCCCAAGGGAACAACGCGCCGGCCGGTGACTCGAACCCTCGAACTCAGATTGCCGTCGTGACAGTCTTGAGCTCGATGCTCCAGCCATTCGGCCACCGCGGCCTTGGCAATCATGGGCTTCCATGATTTTTCTTGGCAATTTAGAGCGGTGGTTTGCCATTGCCTTCCGCCCGTTTTTTTTTTTTTTTTTTTTTTTGAGTCACCATCTCTATTTACCCGGCACTGATTTGGGCTGGCTTGGCCACCCAGTGGCTAGGCAGGCAATCGAGGTGAAGTTCCATCGAACTCAGATTACCGTCGTGACAGTCCTGAGTCCGACGCTCCAACCATTCGGCCACCGCGTCATCATATATATCATATATATAATATATATATATATATATATATATATATATATATATATATATATATAAAATATATATATATATAACACATGTATACATACATACACATACATATACTATACATATTACATATACATTATATATATATAAACATGTATAAATACAAAATGTATATACAGTATATATATATTATATTTACACATTATATTATATATGTGTATACAGAATATATATAGACATATATACACATATATATATATATATATATATATATATATATATATATATATATATATATATATATATACACACACATACATACACATATACACACATTTATACATATCTAACATATACATGCATAAATTTAATATATATTTATATACACATATATACGTACACACGCATATATATACACAACGGATACTCACAACCAAAAGTGACACTGGAATTTCTACAGGGTGTGAAGTCGTGTGGTGACTGGATTTTGAGTCGGCTTTTATATACAAAGCAGTGGCGTTTTTTGCTGCTGTGTCTTGGTGACTCAGGTGTCACGGATGGGCAACACAGGCCAGCTTGTGGTGACGTCAATAGAACTGAAGTATTGGGATATATTATAAAAACTCATTTGCTATTTACGCACCCTAGCTAAGAAATATTCATCTATACATGTACAGATATATACTTGTGTATATTTATGTAGTATGCCCGCAGCACTCGTATACTGAATCTTCAATCATCTCTTACGCCCTGTCTCTGCCTTTCCCTCTTTTCTGTACGAATATACGTAATTTAATACGCAAAATATAAATTTATATATATGTATATATAATTATATATGTATGCATGCATACACACATATACATATATACATATGTGTATAGATATATATTTGTCTATCTAGTGTAAGGTCGTGTCAAGCCTATTCTCACAGCCTTCACCTGCAGTGTTGTTTGCAGGTGGATGGCCTGGAAGGGAATATCTTGACGTACCATTACTGCTACTCCTCCATGAGGTCCATTGTCAAGGTTCCATAATGGCTTGAACTTGGAATCCTCTCAGGAAAATGGGACGATTTTCCCTGGTCATAATCTCTTGTAGGCATACACAAACTGGGTTCCATGAAGCTATCAGATGTTGCAGTTCTTCCCATTTTGCATGAATTCCCTGACAGTTCCATTGGATTAGGGTATCCATTTCTTTAGATTATTTCTTCATAAGGTGTTTGGCAGCACCTGTGGTCAAGGTTTGCCTCACACCTTTGGGCTGTCCCTTTCCAGGATCCTGGGAGTACCTTTTTAATATTTGTTTACCTGTGGAACTAGTTTCCACAGGTTTCCCTTGGACAGGTTCAGGATTTCTTTGCCTAGGCAAAGGACGGACCTGAGCCTTTACTTCAGGAGCATTCTGCCTAGCAGCAGAGGCTCCTGTGGATGTGGTGGCAGCTGGAGCTGTCACCGTTGAGGCCTCTGGAGCCTTGCCTGATGGCTCCAAAGACCTTACTTTGGGAGGAGGAGTCTCCTCAATAGACCCCTCACTCCTACTCCGTTTCTGGTGGAACAACTCACCAGAGGCAGTGTCAGCAATTTGGGACTGAGGTTTAGAGGAAGTGGCAGAGTGTGTGCTGTAAGAAGCATTGGAGGGCAAGGGTTGGTGGGAAGGAGGATGGGCTAGAACCGAAGCAAAGGACCTACCTGGCTGTGCAAACAGCACACGGGCACGTCGCTTTGCCTCTGGAAAACTAACTTTCTCCTTGCTCCTTATTACCAATACTTCCTTTTCAAATTTGTACCTTTTACATTGCTTTGAAGAAGCTTCATGAGCTTCTTTGCAGTGGTAACAGCATATTGGACCTGGACAGTTGTCATCTCCTTGATGACCTGTTGTACCACACTTTACACATACTCTTGGTTGTCCATTTTCTTTAAAATGGCAAGAGTTGGCTCCATGCCCATAACCTTGGCAATGGAAGCACCGCATAGGGTTGGGCACATATGGCTTTACATTGAGGTGGTACCATGCTAACTTAACCGATTCTGGAAGGACTAATGTGTTAAAAGTTAGAAGAGCTGGTGTCGACTGTTCCAAACCATCAACTTTCTTCCTAAAACGTTTTACTGCCACTACATTAAAATTCTCTAGTTCCTCTAACAGTTTCTCCTCAGAATACCTCATCAGGTCTCGGGAAAAGACAATTCTCTTACACTGATTGAGGGTTTTTTGAGGAGAGCATGAAACTTGAGCCCCAGGAATGTTGCATATCGCACGCAGACGGTCACTCTCGTCTGGTGACGAAACCTCAACTATCAGGCTACCATCTCGCTGTGGGGTGATGCGAGGATCACGTTGACATACTTCAACTATTTTCCGATGAACCTCAAAAATGTCTAGATCCATGATTGATACACCATCAATGGTCTTCACTACCAGGTACTTACTATATGAAATGCTTTCGTATTTACCAGGTAAGATATCCTTAGTGGATTGAGGAGGACTTTTCCCCTTCTTACCTGGTTTGGGAGCCCGGGAACCATTACGATTCCCATTCTTACCCTTTGGAAGCTGGAAAGGTTCCAAAGTGACAACGTGTGATTTTCCAGAGAGAATGGTCGAGGGATTGCGCAGGTCGTCAGGGAGAGAGCTAGATCTTTGTAAATTTGTAGTACTCATACAAATTTGAATTCTTTATTACCTCATCCCCCCACCCACCATGGAGTCCAACGAGGGGAAGCTATAGTTGGGGTTCAAAATCTCCCAACAGCCACAGGGGTAATGAGGAAATATACGCAGCCACTATTACAGTACTGATGGCAGTCGCGGGACCCATGCGCTACCGACTGAATAGTGCCTGCTTGACCCTAGCCATATTTGACCAGCCGATTGACTTGACCGGGCCTTGATCAAGCCACCCGTCTAACCAGAATAAAGGACCAAAGAGGTGTGTTGCTAGCTGCAGGGCGCAGCGTGCAGCATCGCTCAACCTCCAGGACTACTGTCTCCTGGTAATACGGGATGCCACGCACGGCAAACACACGTGGGAGAGTTCTCCCTGGTCCAAGATGGAATGAACCAGGGGTGGGTACACCATCCCCTCTCATAGGCCTTGGTGCACCAGGAAGCCATTTTGTCTCATCCTCACTGGTGACCCCTCCAGTATGGGTAGCCCTCTGGTCCGGCTCACCAGATCATTGGGACCTCAAGCCCCCCCACCGCGGCAAGGCGGTTCCGTTGGGCCACGAGGAGGCACTGCAGAAGTCTAAATGACAGAGAGGCTGTGAACTAGCAAGGAAAGCCTATGCAGAACTGCTCCATTTTTCGCACTAAGCTAGCAAGCGGTGGAAACTGCAAGCGAGAAGGCATGCAAGCACTTAACACTATCTAGGCTATCTATAATGTGTATGTGCATCTGTTATCCAGATTTTCTGTTTTTTTAGGAGAGAAACTATCAAAATTCCTTTGTTTATTCCTTTTATGAAAATTCTTCCCAAGTAATATATATAATAATTCTTCAACTGGCTTTTCCATGTTCATCATGGGTCGCCGGTGCGGATCTTGCGTTTTTATCCACATCATATTATTAGATTGGCAGCTTCGTATTAAGGCTGGATGCCCTTCCTGACGCCACCACAGATATCGGCGGTGGACCTAGCCCTTGCCTGAAAAGGCGTACCCTACAAGGCAGCAGGGGGATTTGGTGAAAGTTCCCTTCTCTTAGCCTTTGCCTGAAGAGGCATACCCTACAAGGCAGCAGGGAGATGCAGTTTAATGTCATACCCAGGACATCTTATCTACTCATACATGCGACTCTTTATCATTATTCTTAGGAGCCATTTACTGCATAAAAGAAATTATTAATACCTTTAAAAACAGCAGATAACTTAAAACTGATACAATGCATTATCCTAATACCCAGGTCTCATGTACATATGTGAGTGAATTCAAAAGTCTGTGTGTTGTTTTATTATTTAATATATATGTATATATATATATATATATATATATATATATATATATATATATATATATATATATATATATATATATATGTGTGTGTGTGTGTGTGTGTGTGTGTGTGTGTGTGTGTGTGGTGTGTGTGTGTGTGTGTGTGTGGGGAGTGAGAGAGAGCATCTACGTGTGTTTCAAGCATATATATACGTTTGTGTATATCCATGTATATGTATATATTTACATAAACATAGACATATGTGTGTATGTGTGCATACAGAGAAGAGGGGGAGAGAGAGGTTGCGAGAGTTGGTAGTAGATTAAGTATACGAGTGTTTGCGGCCATACTGCAAATGTTGCTGTGGACCAAGTATAGACGTGATTAGCTGAATACTTCTCAATTAGGATTCGTAAATAAGTGAGTTTTTAATACATCCAAATATTTCAATTTTATTGACGTCACCACAAACTGGCCTATGTTGCCCATCCGTAACAACTGAGTCACCAAGATACAGCAGCAAAGACGTCACTGCTTCGTATATAAAAGCCGACTCCACATCCAGTCACCACACGACTTCATACATAAGTGTCATTATTGCATGTGAGTATCTACTGTGTGTATATATATATGTGTGTGTGTGTGTGTGTGCATGCAAGTATGTATGTATGTGTATATGTATATATACAGGTGTGTGTGTGTGTATATACCTGTGTATATATATTTACATATGTATGTATATACCTGTCTTTATGTATGTGTATACAGTCTATATATGTATATATATGCGTGCGTATGTATACATATATGCGTGTGTGTGTGTGTGTATAATGTATATATAATATCGACATGTAAATATCTCTTTGTGTGTGTATATATACATCCCTCAAGTATGAGTAGATAGTTGATTTTATATATATACATTATATGTCAGTATATACAATATATATGTTTATATGCGTGTCTTTTATGCATATATTTGTATATTTATATGCATATATGTGTATGCATATATATCTATACGTGTGTGTATGTACATATATATAAATATTAAAACATATATTATATATATATATATATAAATATATATATATATATATATATATATATATATACATATATACAAAATATATTTATGAATATATATGTACTTATATATCTACATTATGGATAAATAGGTAACTATATACACATGCACACACACACATATATATATTATATATATGTGTGTGTTTGTGTGTGTGTGCATGTGTATATAGTTACCTATTTATCCATAATGTAGATATATAAGTACATATATATTCATAAGTATATTATATATATATATATATATATATATACATATACATATATGTATGTTTATATTTATATATATGTACATACACACACGTATAGATATATATGCATACACATATATGCATATAATATACAAATATATGCATAAAAGACACGCATATAAACATATATATTGTATATACTGACATATAATGTATATATATAAAATCAACTATCTACTCATACTTGAGGGATGTATATATACACACACAAAGAGATATTTACATGTCGATATTATATATACATTATACACACACACACACACGCATATATGTATACATACGCACGCATATATATACATATATAGACTGTATACACATACATAAAGACAGGTATATACATACATATGTAAATATATATACACAGGTATATACACACACACACACCTGTATATATACATATACACATACATACATACTTGCATGCACACACACACACACACACATATATATATATACACACAGTAGATACTCACATGCAATAATGACACTTATGTATGAAGTCGTGTGGTGACTGGATGTGGAGTCGGCTTTTATATACGAAGCAGTGACGTCTTTGCTGCTGTATCTTGGTGACTCAGTTGTTACGGATGGGCAACATAGGCCAGTTTGTGGTGACGTCAATAAAATTGAAATATTTGGATGTATTAAAAACTCACTTATTTACGAATCCTAATTGAGAAGTATTCAGCTAATCACGTCTATACTTGTGTCCACAGCAACATTTGCAGTATGGCCGCAACACTCGTATACTTAATCTACTACCAACTCTCGCAACCTCTCTCTCCCCCTCTTCTCTGTATGCACACATACACACATATGTCTATGTTTATGTAAATATATACATATACATGGATATACACAAATTATTATACACACACACACACACACACACACACACACACACACACACACACACACACACACACACACACACATATATATATATATATATATATATATATATATATATATATATATATATATATATATATATATATATATATACATATATATTAAATAATAAAACAACACACAGACTTTTGAATTCACTCACATATGTACATGAGACCTGGGTATTAGGATAATGCATTGTATCAGTTTTAAGTTATCTGCTGTTTTTAAAGGTATTAATAATTTCTTTTATGCAGTAAATGGCTCCTAAGAATAATGATAAAGAGTCGCATGTATGAGTAGATAAGATGTCCTGGGTATGACATTAAACTGCATCTCCCTGCTGCCTTGTAGGGTATGCCTCTTCAGGCAAAGGCTAAGAGAAGGGAACTTTCACCAAATCCCCCTGCTGCCTTGTAGGGTACGCCTTTTCAGGCAAGGGCTAGGTCCACCGCCGATATCTGTGGTGGCGTCAGGAAGGGCATCCAGCCTTAATACGAAGCTGCCAATCTAATAATATGATGTGGATAAAAACGCAAGATCCGCACCGGCGACCCATGATGAACATGGAAAAGCCAGTTGAAGAATTATTATATATATTACTTGGGAAGAATTTTCATAAAAGGAATAAACAAAGGAATTTTGATAGTTTCTCTCCTAAAAAAACAGAAAATCTGGATAACAGATGCACATACACATTATAGATAGCCTAGATAGTGTTAAGTGCTTGCATGCCTTCTCGCTTGCAGTTTCCACCGCTTGCTAGCTTAGTGCGAAAAATGGAGCAGTTCTGCATAGGCTTTCCTTGCTAGTTCACAGCCTCTCTGTCATTTAGACTTCTGCAGTGCCTCCTCGTGGTCACCCACCCCCCTAACGGAAGCCGCCTTGCCGCGGTGGGGGCTTGAGGTCCCAATGATCTGGTGAGCCGGACCAGAGGGCTACCCATACTGGAGGGGTCACCAGTGAGGGATGAGACAAAATGGCTTCCTGGTGCACCAAGGCCTATGAGAGGGGATGGTGTACCCACCCCTGGTTCATTCCATCTTGGACCAGGGAGAACTCTCCCACGTGTGTTTGCCGTGCGTGGCATCCCGTATTACCAGGAGACAGTAGTCCTGGAGGTTGAGCGATGCTGCACGCTGCGCCCTGCAGCTAGCAACACACTTCTTTGGCCCTTTATCTTTATTCTGGTTAGACGGGTGGCTTGATCAAGGCCCGGTCAAGTCAATCGGCTGGTCAAATATGGCTAGGGTCAAGCAGGCACTATTCAGTCGGTAGCGCATGGGTCCCGCGACTGCCATCAGTACTGTAATAGTGGCTGCGTATATTTCCTCATTACCCCTGTGGCTGTTGGGAGATTTTGAACCCCAACTATAGCTTCCCCTCGTTGGACTCCATGGTGGGTGGGGGATGAGGTAATAAAGAATTCAAATTTGTATGAGTACTACAAATTTACAAAGATCTAGCTCTCTCCCTGACGACCTGCGCAATCCCTCGACCATTCTCTCTGGAAAATCACACGTTGTCACTTTGGAACCTTTCCAGCTTCCAAAGGGTAAGAATGGGAATCGTAATGGTTCCCGGGCTCCCAAACCAGGTAAGAAGGGGAAAAGTCCTCCTCAATCCACTAAGGATATCTTACCTGGTAAATACGAAAGCATTTCATATAGTAAGTACCTGGTAGTGAAGACCATTGATGGTGTATCAATCATGGATCTAGACATTTTTGAGGTTCATCGGAAATAGTTGAAGTATGTCAACGTGATCCTCGCATCACCCCACAGCGAGATGGTAGCCTGATAGTTGAGGTTTCGTCACCAGACGAGAGTGACCGTCTGCGTGCGATATGCAACATTCCTGGGGCTCAAGTTTCATGCTCTCCTCACAAAACCCTCAATCAGTGTAAGAGAATTGCCCTTTTCCCGAGACCTGATGAGGTATTCTGAGGAGAAACTGTTAGAGGAACTAGAGAATTTTAATGTAGTGGCAGTAAAACGTTTTAGGAAGAAAGTTGATGGTTTGGAACAGTCGACACCAGCTCTTCTAACTTTTAACACATTAGTCCTTCCAGAATCGGTTAAGTTAGCATGGTACCACCTCAATGTAAAGCCATGTGTGCCCAACCCTATGCGGTGCTTCCATTGCAGGGTTATGGGCATGGAGCCAACTCTTGCCATTTTAAAGAAAATGGACAACCAAGAGTATGTGTAAAGTGTGGTACAACAGGTCATCAAGGAGATGACAACTGTCCAGGTCCAATATGCTGTTACCACTGCAAAGAAGCTCATGAAGCTTCTTCAAAGCAATGTAAAAGGTACAAATTTGAAAGGAAGTATTGGTAATAAGGAGCAAAGGGGAAAGTTAGTTTTCCAGAGGCAAAGCGACGTGCCCGTGTGCTGTTTGCACAGCCAGGTAGGTCCTTTGCTTTGGTTCTAGCCCATCCTCCTTCCCACCAACCCTTGCCCTCCAATGCTTCTTACAGCACACACTCTGCCACTTCCTCTAAACCTCAGTCCCAAATTGCTGACACTGCCTCTACCTCCGGAGTAGGAGTGAGGGGTCTATTGAGGAGACTCCTCCTCCCAAAGTAAGGTCTTTGGAGCCATCAGGCAAGGCTCCAGAGGCCTCAACGGTGACAGCTCCAGCTGCCACCACATCCACAGGAACCTCTGCTGCTAGGCAGAATGCTCCTGAAGTAAAGGCTCAGGCACGTCCTTTGCCTAGGCAAAGAAATCCTGAACCTGTCCAGGGAAACCTGTGGAAACTAGTTCCACAGGTAAACAAATATTAAAAAGGTACTCCCAGGATCCTGGAAAGGGACAGCCCAAAGGTGTGAGGCAAACCTTGACCACAGGTGCTGCCAAACACCTTATGAAGAAATAATCTAAAGAACTGGATACCCTAATCCAATGGAACTGTCAGGGAATTCATGCAAAATGGGAAGAACTGCAACATCTGATAGCTTCATGGAACCCAGTTTGTGTATGCCTACAAGAGATTATGACCAGGGAAAATCGTCCCATTTTCCTGAGAGGATTCCAAGTTCAAGCCCATTATGGAACCTTTGACAATGGACCTCATGGAGGAGTAGCAGTAATGGTACGTCAAGATATTCCCTTCCAGGCCATCCACCTGCAAACAACACTGCAGGTGAAGGCTGTGAGAATAGGCTTGACACGACCTTACACTAGATAGACAAATATATATCTATACACATATGTATATATGTATATGTGTGTATGCATGCATACATATATAATTATATATACATATATATAAATTTATATTTTGCGTATTAAATTACGTATATTCGTACAGAAAAGAGGGAAAGGCAGAGACAGGGCGTAAGAGATGATTGAAGATTCAGTATACGAGTGCTGCGGGCATACTACATAAATATACACAAGTATATATCTGTACATGTATAGATGAATATTTCTTAGCTAGGGTGCGTAAATAGCAAATGAGTTTTTATAATATATCCCAATACTTCAGTTCTATTGACGTCACCACAAGCTGGCCTGTGTTGCCCATCCGTGACACCTGAGTCACCAAGACACAGCAGCAAAAACGCCACTGCTTTGTATATAAAAGCCGACTCAAAATCCAGTCACCACACGACTTCACACCCTGTAGAAATTCCAGTGTCACTTTTGGTTGTGAGTATCCGTTGTGTATATATATGCGTGTGTACGTATATATGTGTATATAAATATATATTAAATTTATGTATGTATATGTTAGATATGTATAAATGTGTGTATATGTGTATGTATGTGTGTGTACATATATATATAAATATATATATATATATATATATATATATATATATATATACATATGTGTATATATGTGTATGTATGTATACATGTATATATATATATATATATATATATATATATATATATATATATATATTATATATATATTATTATATATATATATATATATATATATATATATTTTATATATATATATATATATATATATATATATGATGACGCGGTGGCCGAATGGTTGGAGCGTCGGACTCAGGACTGTCACGACGGTAATCTGAGTTCGATGGAACTTCACCTCGATTGCCTGCCTAGCCACTGGGTGGCCAAGCCAGCCCAAATCAGTGCCGGGTAAATAGAGATGGTGACTCAAAAAAAAAAAAAAAAAAAAACGGGCGGAAGGCAATGGCAAACCACCGCTCTAAATTGCCAAGAAAAATCATGGAAGCCCATGATTGCCAAGGCCGCGGTGGCCGAATGGCTGGAGCATCGAGCTCAAGACTGTCACGACGGCAATCTGAGTTCGAGGGTTCGAGTCACCGGCCGGCGCGTTGTTCCCTTGGGCAAGGAACTTCACCTCGATTGCCTACCTAGCCACTGGGTGGCCAAACCAGCCCAAGTCAAGTGCTGGTCCCAAGCCCGGATAAAATAGAGAGAATGATTACCTAAAAAGGTAACACCGGCACTCTCCGTGGAAAGGAACTGGGGACCCTACCACGTACTCACTCCAAGAGCATTACAACATGAAAACTACAATTAAGTATCATGCTGTGACCACGGCGGCTCAGACATGAGCCTACCGTTAAAAGAAGAATACTATATATATATATATATATATATATATATATATATATATATATATATATATATATATATATACATATGTATATTTAGTGTATATAAATGTATCTGTATATATATACATCACTCAGATATGAGTAGATAGGTAATTGTGTTATATATATATATATATATATATATATATATATATATATATATATATATATATATGTGTGTGTGTGTGTGTGTGTGTGTGTGTGTGTGTGTGTGTATGAGTGTGTACTATTACCTATCTGTGTATATACATTTTTGTATATATATTCTTATATATATATATATATATATATATATATATATATATATATATATATATTTATATATTTATATATAATGTGTGTATATGTATATACATGTATATGCATATGCCTATTTATACATGTTTATTTTTATTTAGAGAATAAATATATCCTATGTAGGCAGCTGGCTAGGTTCTAAAATGTACACATAGCTAGATGGGTAGCTATATATAAAGATACACAGATATATGGGAAAGAAACAGTGTTTAACAATAACTAGCCATAACTAACACTGTTCCAGAGTGAGTCACCATCGTCATCATGAAGGAGCTGTTGATGCTGCTCGCGCTCGCGGCCGCCATGGTGGCGGTTCAGGCTTCCAGGGGAAGAGGTAAGTTCCCGAGAGCTTTCCCTGATTCCAAACACAACGCATAGTAATACGTTGTAGACGAACAGGACGAAGCCATTTCAAAGAAGTTTCATGGAACATATCCAAAATCCATGTTTCTTCTGCCTCTTACTTCTGTTTATGCACGTGCAAAGACCACTGAACGTCCGCTCTGCATGACAATAAGAGCCACATATCAGTCACAATGGTCAGTTGTCATCCCATGAAGTTAATTATCACTGCTTTTATATGGAAGGCAAATTACTTCATGTAGTTTTCTGTTCAGAATTAAGATTTTTCGCATTACTGACGCAAATGAAAGGCTCATTCAAGTATTTACTTTTTCG
>NC_051389.1:48395035-48425237 GCF_015228065.2 Penaeus monodon
TATGCCCGCAGCACTCGTATACTGAATCTTCAATTAGCTCTTACGCCCTATCTCTGCCTTTCCCTCTTTTCTGTACGAATATACATAATTTAATACGTAAAATATAAATTTATATATATGATATATAATTATATATGTATGAATGCATACACATATATACATATATACATAGTGTATAGATATATATTGGTCTATCATCTATATCTGGGCTATATATATTACCCACACTCGCTGTTATTTTATACTTTAATGAAAGAAAATTAAGGTGCTTTTCTAGAAGCAAATATGATGGAACCTTTAAATAAAATGGAAAAAAGTATCTGACTACTTCATTGTTTGTTATCCATCACTTTCCCTTTTCAAGGCAGTGGAAAACTTTCAATTGTATTTCTTAGATTTAAAAAAATTTCATTATTTTCCTTTACATCTGACATCCATTTTTCTTTACATAGAAAATGGTAGTAATATTTCTAGAAGTTTTGCATCTTATCGATCCGTCTAAGTTCACATCAGTCCCAATATCACACAATAAGATGATTACAATGATCATGAAACGTTTGTTGATATAAGAATGCCAGTAATATGTCAACAACTCAAGATATACATTTGAGTTTTAAGATTTAAAATCATACCGGCACAGGTTCATTTTGAAGAATTTAAACCACCAAAATTGTACCATAGCGTTTCAGAGACTCTCATTATTGACTTCAAATTAATTCGTGTAGAATGAACATGATATGATATCCTGCTAAAATTGCACAGAAACATTATATGCATCTTTACATATGAAGGGGCATATAATACGATTTTTGATTAATACAAGCAGAAATCCCCGAGGTATTCGCAAAATGTATTGCAGAATATCGCACTCTGATTGGTGGCCTCAGTGTATCACTTATATCAACTGGAGGCATACAAATGTAAAGATGATTCAACTGATTCCAATAATGTGCGTGTAAAGGGCAAGCATGTTTTAGGATAGTATTAAAGTGTATCAAAGTGTAGGGTTTCGGAGATGCTACCAAAAAGGGCCTTTTGTATCAACCTAGATGCTAACAAAGCGAAAGATGTTTCAAAAGGTTTCAAATATAGTATGCATAAGGGGAAACATTTTTAAGGATGTATCAGATTGTTAGGGTTTCCGGAGATGCTACAAAAGGGCCTTAGAAAGCAGAGACACTAGATTTGTGGCCAGAGCAGACAGAAGTGTGCCACAGAATTTAAAAGAACTCGTCCCTTTTGGACCATCATGGACCACTTTTTTAGTTCATTACAAATCTGAAAGCGGTTCTGATTGCACACCTAAATCTATGCGGGCAGGCCCTGGGCAGACGACCCCTACGCTTTATTGCAATCTGTCAAAATATTTTGAGAAACTAATGCGCCAATACTGATGTGCTTACATGTATATTTTTAGATACTATAATTATATAACACATTCATATGCACAAAACACACCACACACACACACACGAAGCACCATTGTTAATTATATACGAATTCATGATAGATGAAAGCAGAGGTTTCATTATGCTTAGAGATATGGCAAGTGAACATTACTACTAGTACTAAAATTATTATAGCTAATATGAATAAAACTTAAAAGAAAAAATTTACATATATTGATACACACTCATCCTCATAGATGTTATAAACTGTCTCGCCTATCCCCCTCGCTCAAAAAGCACCTCTTTTTATTCAACCATTCTAACATCTCATACGCAGTCTTTGGTTTAAGCTACATACTCGTGAGGGACACAAACGTTATTAGGGTTGGGGTGGAATGGGAACTAAAGAGACGTAGCCCCGTCGTCATTTTTTAGAGTTTGCGTCTACCTTTTCGTATCTAAGGTGCTGGAGCCTAAACCCGATGGCTCCAATGACCTTATTTGGGAGGAGTCTCCTCAATAGACCTTTCACTCCCACTCCCTTCTGGTAGAACAATTAACAAGAGGCAGTTTCAGCAATTGGGGACTGAGGGTTAAAGGAAGGGCAGAGTGTGTGGGGTAAGAAGCACCAGAGGGCGAGGGTTGGTGGGAAGGAGGATGGGCTAGAACCGAAGCAAAGGATTTACCTGGCTGTGCAAACAGCACACGGGCACGTTGCGTGCCTTGGAAAACTAACTTCTCCTTGTTCTTATTACCAAAAATTCTTTTTCAAATTTTGTACATTTTACATTGCTTTGAAGAAGCTTCATGAGCACTTTGCAGTGGAAAACAGCAATATGGACCTGGACAGTTGTCATCCCCTTGATGACCTGTTGTACCACACTTTACACGTACTCTTGGTTTGTTATTTTCCTTAAAACGGCAAGAGTTGGCTCCATGCCATAACCCTGGCAGTGGAAGCATACATAGGGTTGGGCACATATGGCTTTACTTTTAGGTGGTACCATGCCAACTTAACTGATTCTGGAAGGACTAACGGGTTAAAAGTTAGAAGGAGAGCTGGTGTCGGGCTGGGTTTCCCAAAACATCAACTTTCTTCCTAAACGTTTTACTGTCACTACATTAAAATTCCCTAGTTTCCCCTAACAGTTTCTCCTCAGAATACCTATCAGGTCTCGGGAAAAGACAATTCCCTTACACTGATTGAGGGTTTTGTGAGAACATGAAACTTTAGGCCCAGGGATTCGCATATCGCATGCAGACGGTCACTTTTTTGGTGACGAAACCTCAACTATCAGGCTACCATCTCGCTGTGGGGTGATGCGAGGATCAGTTGACATCCCTCAACTATTTTCCAATGTACTTTAAAAATATCAAGATCCATGATTGATACACCATCAATGGGCTTCACTACTAGGTACTTTTCTATATGAAATACTTTCATATTTACCAGGTAAGATTTCCTTAAAGGATTGAGGAGGGGCATTTCTCCTTCTTACCTGGTTTGGGGGACTGGGAACCATTGCGATTCCCATCTTGCCCTTTGGAAGCTGGAAAGGTTCCACAGTGACATGTGATGTTCCAGAAGGAGTGGCCAGGGGATGCGTAGGTCGTCAGGGAGAGAACTAGATCTTTGTAAATTTGGAGTACTCATAAAAATTTAGAATTCTTAAATTCCCCAACCCCCCACCCACCATGGAGTCAACGGGGGGAAAGCTATATTTGGGGCTCAAAATCTCCCACCAGCCACGGGGGTAATGAGGAAATATACGCAGCCACTGTTACAGTACTGAGGGCAGTCGCGGGACCTAGCGCTGCCGACTGAATAGTACCTGCTTGACCCTAGCCAATTTGACCAGCCGTTTGACTTGACGGGCCTTGATAAAGCCACCCGTCTAACCAGAATAAAGGACCAAAGAGGTGTGTTACTAGCTGCAGGGCGCAGCGTGCAGCATTGCTCAACCTCCAGGACTCCTGTTCCTGGTATTTCGGGAGCCACGCCGGCAAAAAACACGTGGAGAGTTCTCCTGGCCAAGATGGAATGAACCAGGGTGGGTGCACCATCCCCTTCATAAGCCTTGGTGCACCCGGAAGCCATTTTGTCTCATCCCTCACTGGTGACCCCTCCAGTATGGGTAGCCTCTGGTCTGGCCCCACCGATCATTGGGACCTCAAGCCCCCCCACCGCGGCAAGGCGGTTCGTTAGGGGGGACAGGGGTAATGAGGAAATATACGCAGCCACTATTACAGTACTGATGGCAGTCGCGGGACCTATGCGCTACTGACTAAATAGTACCTGCTTGACCCTAGCCATATTTGACCAGCCGATGACTGACTGGGCCTTGATCAGCCCCCGTCTAACCAGAAAGAGGACCAAAGAGTTATGTCACTAGCTGCAGGGCGCAGCGTGCAGCATTTCTCAATTCCAGGACTGTCCCTGGTAATACGGGATGCCCTGCACAGCAAACACATGTGGGAGAGCTCTCCCTGGTCCAAGATGGAATGAAAACCAGGGGTGGGGCCCCAACCCCTCTCATAGGCCTTGGTGCACCAGGAAGCATTTTGTCTCATCCCTAAATGGTGACCCTTACAGTATGGGTAGCCCTCTGGTTCAGTTCGCCAGATCATTGGGACCTTAAGCCCCCCACTGCGGCAAGGGGGCTTCCATTAGGGGGGAATCACAATGGGAGATTCTGAGATTTAGGGGAATTCTGACACGGGATTTTTGGCTAAATAGCAACCCTATATACCGGAACTAAAAGGCTACAAAGTGTAGTAGGGGCCTGTCGAACTTTTTCCCTGTTAATGTAGGGTGAGACAGGGCTGTGTCCTTGCACCAACCACTTTTCAACATCTGCATGGACTGGATACCTGGCAGAGCTACTATCCAAAGTCAGTGTGCGAACACTTGGCAATGTCAAGGCTCGACCTTGACATTGCCTTGAAAACAAGTCTCTTCTTCGGATCATGGGGTACAGTTGCAGGACACAGTGAGACTGGCATGAGACCTGTTACTTGCATAATCTGGGATCACCAGCTCAGGATATATGGGCACCTAGTCGTTTCCCTGTGGATGCCCTGCCATCAGGTTGTCTGTCTGCGAGACAATCCTGGGTGGAGGAGGCCCATGGGACGACCTAGGAGGTCATATTTTGGGCAGCTCGACGGGCCCTCCCGGGATGGGCCGAAGGCCTACCTTGAGACTCGCCATGAGGGACTCTCGTGGCTGGAAGCGAAGGGGGGGTGCAGCCATGCGCCCCCGTCGGCGTTAGCCCCTTGGTCATGAGTCGATGATGATGACATTTAGATATATATATATATATATATATATATATATATATATATATATAATATATATATATATAATTTCGAGAAGACATTTTAAAGCCACGAATTCGCATATGTATATTTATATATATTTCGAGAAGCCACTAAAGCCACGAATTGCATAAAATATATAATAATAATATATATATATATATATATATAAAACATGCGAATTCCTGGCTATAATGGCTTCTCGAATCCTTTCAAAAGATATTTTTAAATTTAAGAAAAAGATTATGTGAATCGGGACAAAAAAATTTTATTCTCCATGCATCTCGAAATAATTTCTAGCTCTTTGTCTTTTGTATGAATGGATGACGGTAGATATGTTAAATATCCCAAAAATATTAGACAATACCGCCTCACTGTTGAAAGCTGATAAATTTTCCATATTAATTCCTGTGAAAATAAGAAAGAAGGAAAAAAAACATGTATATGAAGGAAGACCGACAGGAGACAGTCGTTGCTGAGCATTTATATGCGTTCAAATTTACTGTTTTGTTGCTGCTATAATTTACTAGCAATATTTAGTCGTTAAAAGCTTTGATCCTCCAAAACTGTTACCATTTCATTAAATTACTTATACAGAAAATGCATATACATGCGATTTTAAAACGTCTGTTTTTTCCTTGGGGAAAACTGAAGGAACTTGTACCACAATGAAATCAGGGAAAAATTTTATGCGAATTAGAAAGCAGAGACAGCAGAATTGCAGCCAAGGTCAACACAAAGGTCTATGATATACCTCTTTGGTGTTAAATAGTAATTTCAAATCTGTACGTGGATCTGGTTGCCAACCAAATCTATATGACAGGTCCTAGCCAAGGGCAGACGTAATACTAAATAAATTCATGATAGATTAAAGCAGAGACTTCATTATACTTAGAGAATGTTTACTAGTGTCAAAAGGACATTTCCACATATTGTGTTGATACTTACTCATCCTGATAGTACTATAAAATGTCTCGTATTTTGCTACCCCCTCAAAAACACCTTTTACTATTCAGTCTTTTTAAATTCTCCCTTTTTGGTTAAAAGAAATTCTTGGAGCAGGACAAAAATGTTATTAGGGGTTGAAGTGGAATGAAATTAAAAGACCTTTAAATGTCAATTTCTAGGGAAATCTGGCAGCAACAATTGCTTTCCTGAATATATTTCATCGTCGTAGTTATACTGTTGACATAGAGATATAGAAAAGAGATTAGATTCTGGATTCAAAATATCCGAATCGAATCAGCATTTACAGGCTCAGTTATCAATTTGAAAGGATCGTCGATGGGATTTACGGTAACCGTTGCTTTGCTCTTTCCGTGTTTTTTGTTTGCTTTTTCAGAGATGGGCCAGTTCCGTCTTTACACACTTCTTTGAGGCACTTTAGGGAAATCGAAGACCAGCATCAACTACGGATAAAGAGAACGTAACCATTAGTGTAAACAATTTCGTTGTACTAAAATGCTTGTGAATAAAAATTCTACATGAGCTTATTTTATTCAGTTAGAAGAACATTTAAAGAAAAATTTTCAGATCATAGTGGCAGTTGATATAGTTTCAGCGAGTATGGAAGCCTTACTTTGGGGTTTCGCCTCCTCGACTACACAAACGCCGTCCTTAATGGCAGCCAACATAGCCTCTGCTTGCGTAGTTGCTCTGCTTCTTCTAATTTGGCGATCAAGTCTTCGGGGAAAACGTCGTCGCATCAAAAAAAACCATCATCCTTTTATATATAAGAGAGAAATATGTTGAAGTACTAGAAGGATTCAACCTTTGGTGCCCGCAAAGGGAATATATTAAGTTCTTTATGTCTATGCCAGATGGTAAAATAAAAAAAGTACATTAGTTACAGTGACCTGCTAACAAAACTTTACTTTTGGTGTAAGTTTAGATACAGAAAGAGCGAATCAAACTCACTGTGAGAAGGTCTTCCTTCTCGAAGTTTACACTCGGCTAGGGCGTTTGATTTGCTTCAGAAAGACTTGAAATGAACCGCATCATATGAGGACTTTTTCTTTCCTCGTTACGCCCTCTGCGGCCACCGGGTCGTCGACCGCGTCCAGGCCCTTTGGGTTTTTCATTTTTACTTCCTTTTAAACTTAACCCAGTGTTTAGCTTACATGCAGCATCACTAACCTTATTCCACAGTTTATTAATATGTTTACACATAGATGACTCCAGGTGCCTAGTCACCAAAACATTGGACTTTGAAAGGGTTTCCCCGGTGACATAGTTAATTTATCCCTGATATGTCAAATGTCATTGGCTAATTACTCCCCTTTCTAGTTTAAAGGACGATTCCATTTCCTCCATACAACTTCCTATGATTTCCTCATGTTTTCTTTATGCATCACATCGTGTATCAGCTCGTGGCATTCACCGTTCAAGAGGATGATCCAAGTTTACTTTTCATGAAATCTTAGCAAATGAAAACTGGTTTCAGTTTTATAGTTTACAGTAGTTTCATAAGTTATGTAATACTAGTACACATCTTAGTTTATTATAGCTTTTTTATTTCCTCACTAACTGATATAATCTCATGTAAAAGCAACTAGATGAAAATTTTATAAGTTACTTAGGGTCTTTTAACGGGGTAGTTAAAAAAAGAAAAATACTTGAATGATGCCTTTCATTTTTGCGTCAGTTAATGGCAAAAAAATCTTAATTCTGAACAGAAACTACATAAAGGGAAATTTTTGCCTTCCATATAAAAGCAGTGATAATTAACTTCAGGGGATGAAACTGACCATTGTAACTGATATTGGCTCTTTTTGTCATGTAGAGCGGACGTTCAGTGGTCTTTGCACGTGCATAAACAGAAGTAAGAGGCAGAAGAAAACAGGGATTTTGGATATGTTCCATGAAACTTCTTTGAAATGGCTCGTCCTGTTCGTTACAACGTATTAATATGCGTTGTGTTTGGAATCAGGAAAGCTCTCGGGAACTTACCTCTTCCCCTGGAAGCCTGAAACCGCCACCATGGCGGCGCGAGCGCGAGCAGCATCAACAGCTCCTTCATGATGACGATGGTGACTCACTCTGGAAAAAGTGTTTGTTATGGCTAGTTATTGTTAAACACTGTTCTTTCCCATATATCTGTGTATCTTTATATATAGCTACCCATCTAGCATGTGTACATTTTAGAACCTAGCCAGCTGCCCAAATAGGATATATTATTCTCTAAATAAAAAAAAACATGTATAAATAGGCATATGCATATACAAAGATATACAAAATACACATTATATATAAATATATAAATATATATATATATATATAATATATATATATATATATTTAAAAATATATATACAAAAATGTATATACACAGATAGGTAATAGTACACACTCATACACACACACACACACACACACACACCACACCCCAAAACACACAAATAATATATTATATATATATATATATATATATATATACACACAAGTGATACATATGAAAGAATACACATAGATATTGTGTAATATATATATATATATATATATATATAATATATATATATATATATATATATATATATATATGCACAATTACTATCTACATATTTTTCTTTTAAAGGTAGGTTCATGTCTGAGCCGCCGTGGTCACAGCATGATACTTAATTGTAGTTTTTATGTTGTAATGCTCTTGGAGTGAGTACGTGGTAGGGTCCCCAGTTCCTTTCCACGGAGAGTGCGGTGTTACCTTTTTAGGTAATCATTCTCTCTATTTTATCCGGGCTTGGGACCAGCAAATTGACTTGGGGTTTGGTCCCCCCAGTGGCTAGGTAGGCAATCGAGGTGAAGTTCCTTGCCCCAAAGGGGAAAAACGCGCCGGCCCGGGGACTCGAACCCCCGAACTCAGATTGCCGTCGTGACAGTCTTGAGCTCGATGCTCCAGCCATCGGCCACCGCGGGCCCTTTGGGAATCATGGGCTTTCCCTGATTTTTCTTGGCAATTTAGAGCGGTGGTTTGCCATTGCCTTCGCCCGTTTTTTTTTGTTTTTTTTTTGAGTCACCATCTCTATTTTTCCGGCACTGATTTTGGGCTGGTTGGCCACCCAGGGCTAGGCAGGCAATCGAGGTGAAGTTCCATCGAACTCAGATTACCGTCGTGACAGTCCTGAGTCCGACGCTCAACCATTCGGCCACCGCGTCCCCATATATATAATATATATATATATATATATATACATATATATAAATATTTTATAAATAAAATACATGTATTACATACATACACCTACATATACTATTTCATATTACAATACATTATATATATAAACATGTATAAATACAAAATGTATATACAGTATTTATATATATATTTACACATTATATTATATATGTGTATACAGAATATATATAGAAAATTATACACATATGAAATATATATATATATATATATATATATATATATATATATATATAATACATAATATTATATATATATATATATATATTATTGTACATATACACACATTTATACATATCTAACATATACATACATAAAATTTAATATATATTTATATACACATATTACGTACACACGCATATATATACAAACGGATACTCACAACCAAAAGTGACACTGGAACTTCTACAGGGTGTGAAGTCGTGTGGTGACTGGATTTTGAGTCGGCTTTTTTATACAAAGCAGTGGCGTTTTGCTGCTGTGTCTTTGGGGACTCAGGTGTCAGGATGGGCAACACAGGGCCAGCTTGTGGTGACGTCAATAGAACTGAAGTATTGGGATATATTATAAAAATCATTTGCTATTTACGCACCCTAGCTAAGAAATATTCATCTATACATGTAAGATATATACTTGTGTATATTTATGTAGTATGCCCGCAGCACTCGTATACTGACTTCAATCATCTCTTACGCCCTGTCTCTGCTTTCCCTTTTTTCGTACGAATATACGTAATTTAATACGCAAAATATAAATTTATATATATGTATATATAATTTATATATGATGCATGCATACACACATATACATATATACATATGTGTATAGATATATATTTGTCTATCTAGTGTAAGGTCGTGTCAAGCCTATTCTCACAGCCTTCACCTGCAGTTTTGTCTGCAGGTGGATGGCCTGGAAAGGGGGAAATCTTGACATACCATTACTGCTACTCCTCCATGAGGTCCATTGTCAAAGGTTCCATAAGGGGCTTGAACTTGGAATCCTCTCAGGAAAATGGGGACGATTTTCCCTGGTCAAAATTTCTTGTAGGCTACACAAAACTGGTTCCATAAAGCTGTCAGATGTTGCAGTTTTCCCATTTTGCATGAATATCCCGACAGTTCCATTGGATTAGGGTATCCAGTTCTTTAGATTATTTCTTATAAGGTGTTTGGCAGCACCTGTGGTCAAGGTTTGCCTCAAACCTTAGGCTGTCCCTTTCCAGGATCCGGGGAGTCCCTTTTTTAATATTTTTGACCTGTGGAACTAGTTTCCACAGGTTTCCCTTGGACAGGTTCAGGTTTTCTTTGCCTAGGCAAAGGACGGACCTGGCCTTTGCTTCAGGGGCATTCTGTCTAGCAGCGGAGGCCCCTGTGGATGTTGGGGCAGCTGGAGTCTTTTGGACAGGTTCAGGATTCCTTTGCCTGGCAAAGGGCGTGCCTGACCCTTACTTCAGGAGCATTTGCTAGCAGCAGAGGTTCCTGTGGATGGGGGGCAGCTGGAGCTGTCACCGTTGAGGCCTCTGGAGCCTTGCTGATGGCTCCAAAGCCCTTTACTTTGGGAGGAGGAGTCCTCAATAGCCCCCTCACTCCTACTCCGTTTCTGGTGGAACAACTCACCAAAAAGGCAGTGTCAGCATTTGGGATGAGGTTTAGAGGAAGTGGCAGAGTGTGTGCTGTAAGAAGCATTGGAGGGCAAGGGTTGGCAGGAAGGAGGATGGGCTAGAACCAAAGCAAAGGACCTACCTGGCTGGGCTAACAGCACACAGGCACGTCGCTTTCCCTCGGGAAAAAACTAACTTTCCCCTTGCTCCTTATTACCAATATTTCCCTTTTTCAAATTTGTACCTTTTACATTGCTTTGAAGAAGCTTCATGAGCTTCTTGCAGTGGTAACAGCATATTGGCCCTGGACAGTTGTCATCTCCTTGAGGGACCTGTTGTACCACACTTTACACATACTCTTGATTGTCCATTTTCTTAAAATGGCAAGATTTGGGCTCCATGCCCATAACCTTGGCAGTGGAAGCACCCCCTAGGGTTGGCACATATGGCTTTACATTGAGGTGGTACCATGTAACTTAACCGATTCTGGAAGGATAATGTGTTAAAAGTTAGAAGAGCTGGTGTCGACTGTTCCAAACCATCAACTTTCTTCCTAAAACGTTTTACTGCCACTACATTAAAATTCTTATTTTCCTCTAACAGTTTCTCCTCAGAATACCTCATCAGGTCTCGGGAAAAGGACAATTCCCTACACTGATTGAGGGTTTTTGTGAGGAGAGCATAAAAACTTGAGCCCCAGGAATGTTGCATATCGCACGCAGACGGTCACTTCGTCTGGTGACGAAACCTCAACTATCAGGCTACCATCTCGCTGTGGGGTGATGCGAGGATCACGTTGACATACTTCAATATTTTCCGATGAACCTCAAAAATGTCTAGATCCATGATGATACACCATCAATGGTCTTCACTACCAGGTACTTACTATATGAAATGCTTTCGTATTTACCAGGTAAGATCTCCTTTGTAGGATTGAGGAGGACTTTTCCCCTTCTTACCTGGTTTGGGAGCCCGGGAACCATTACGATTCCATTTTTGCCCTTTGGAAGCTGGAAAGGTTCAAGTGACAATGTGTGATTTTCAGAGAGAATGGTCGGTGATTTCGCAGGTCGTGTGGGAGAGAGCTAGATCTTTGTAAATTTTTAGTACTCATACAAATTTTAATTTTTCATTTACCTCATCCCCCACACCCACCATGGAGTCCAACGAGGGGAAGCTATAGTTGGGGTTCAAAATCTCCCAACAGCCACAGGGGTAATGAGGAAAATATACGCAGCCACTATTACAGTACTGATAACAGTCGCGGGACCATGCGCTACCGACTGAATAGTACCTGCTTGGGCCCAGCCATATTGACCAGCCGATTGACTTGGGCCGGGCCTGATCAAGCCACCCGTCTAACCAGAATAAAGGACCAAAGAGGTGTGGTGCTAGCTGCAGGGCGCAGCGTGCAGCACGCTCAACCTCCAGGACTACTGTCTCCTGGGAATACGGGGTGCTACGCACGGCAAAAAACACGTGGGAGAGTTCTCCCTGGTCCAAGAAAGGAATGAACCAGGGGTGGGTACACCATCCCCTCTCATAGGCCTTGGTGCACCAGGAAGCCATTTTGTCTCATCCCTCATGGTGACCCCTCCGTATGGGGAGCCCTCTGGTCCCGGCTCACCAGATCAAATTTGGGGCCTCAAGCCCCCCACCGCGGGAAGGCGGCTTCCGTTAGGGGGGTGGGTGACCACGAGGAGGCACTGCAGAAGTCTAAATGACAGAGAGGCTGTGAATAGCAAGGAAAGCCTATGCAGAACTGCTCCATTTTCGCACTAAGCTAGCAAGCGGTGGAAACTGCAAGCGAGAAGGCATGCAAGCACTTAACACTATCTAGGCTATCTATAATGTGTATGTGCATCTGTTATCCAGATTTCTGTTCTTAGGAGAGAAACTATCAAAATTCCTTTGTTATTCCTTTTATGAAAATCTTCCCAAGAAAATAATAATAATTTCTTCAACTTGGCTTTTCCATGTTCATCAAGGGTCGCCAGGGGCGGATCTTGCGTTTTATCCACACATATTATTAGATTGGCAGTTTGTATTAAGGCTGGATGCCCTTCCCGGACGCCACCACAGATGTCGGCGGTGGACCTAGCCTTGCCTGAAAAGGCGTACCCTACAAGGCAGCAGGGGGTTTTGGTGAGAGTTCCCTTCTCCTAGCCTTTGCCTGAAGGGCATACCCTACAAGGCAGCAGGGAGATGCAGTTTAATGTCATACCCAGGACATCTTATCTACTCTTTACATGCGACTTTTTATCATTAATCTTAGGAGCATTTACTGCATAAAAGAAATTATTAATACCTTTAAAAACAGCAGATAACTTAAAACTGATACAAGCATTATCCTAATACCTGTCTCATGTACATATGTGAGGAAATTCAAAAGTCTGTGTGTTTTTTTATTATTTAATATAATGTATATATATAATATATAATATATATATATATATATATATATATATATTATAATATATATATATGTGTGTGGTGTGTGTGTGGTGTGTGTATGTGTGTGTGTGTGTGTGTGTGTGTGTGTGTGTGAGTGAGAGAGAGCATCTACGTGTGTTTCAAGCTTTAAAATATACGTTTGTGTATATCCATGTATATGTATATATTTACATAAACATAGACATATGTGTGTATGTGGCATACAGAGAAGAGGGGGAGAGAGAGGTTGCGTGAGTTGGTAGTAGATTAAGTATACGAGTGTTGCGGCCATACTGCAATTTTGCTGTGGACACAAGTATGGGACGTGATTAGCTGAATACTTCTCAATTAGGATTCGTAAATAAGTAAGTTCTTTAAACATCCAAATATTTCAATTTTATTGACGTCACCCCAAACTGGGGCCCATGTTGCCCCTCCGAAAAAGCTGAGTCACCAAGATACAGCAGCAAAGACGTCACTGCTTCGTATATAAAAGGGCCCACTCCACCCTCCAGTCACCACACGACTTCATACATAAGTGTCATTATTGCATGTGAGTATCACTGTGTGTATATATATATGTGTGTGTGTGTGTGTGTGCATGCAAGTATGTATGTATGTGTATATGTATATAACAGGTGTGTGTGTGTGTGTTTTACCTGTGTATATATATTTACATAGTATGTAATACCTATCTTTATGTATGTGTATACAGTCTATATATGTATATATAGGGCGTGCGTATGTATACATATATGCGGTGTGTGGGGTGTGTTTAATGTATATAAATATCGACATGTAAATATCTCTTTGTGTGTGTATAATACATCCCTAAAGGATGAGTAGATAGTTGATTTATATATATACATTATATGTCAGTATATACAATATATATGTTTATATGCGGTCTTTTATGCATATATTTGTAATTTATATGCATATATGTGTATGCATATATATCTATACGTGTGTGTATGTACATATATATAAATATAAACATACATATATGTATATGTATGTTTATATTTATATATATGTACATACACACACGTATAGATATTATGCATACACATAATGCATATAAATATCCCAAATATGCATAAAAGACACGCATATAAACATATATATTGTATAAAATGACTATAATGTATATATATAAATCAACTATCTACTATACTTGAGGGATGTATAATACAAAACAAAGAGATATTTACATGTCGATATTATATATACATTATACACACACACACACACGCATATATGTATACATACGCACGCATATATATACATATAAGACTGTATACACATACATAAAGATAGGTATATACATACATATGTAAATATATATACACGGTAAAACACACACACACACACCTGTATATATACATATACACATACATACATACTTGCATGCACACACACACACACACACATATATATATACACACAAGATACTCAATGCAATAATGACACTTATGTATGAAGTCGTGTGGTGATGGATGTGGAGTCGGCTTTTATATACGAAGCAGTGACGTCTTTGCTGCTGTATTTGGTGACTCAGCTGTTCGGATGGGAAAACATAGGCCAGTTTGGGGTGACGTAAATAAAATTGAAATATTGGATGTATTAAAGAAAATTACTTTTACGGAAACCTAATTGAGAAGTATTCAGCTAATCACGTCTATACTTGTCCCAGCAACATTTGCAGTATGGCCGCAACACTCGTATACTTAAAACTACTACCAACTCACGCAACCTCTCTCCCCCTCTTCTCTGTATGCACACATACACACATATGTCTATGGTTTTTGTAAATTTTACATATACATGGATATACACAAACGTTTATATATGCTTGAAACACACGTAGATGCTCTCTCTCATCACACACACACACACACACACACACACACACACACACACACACACACACACCACAACACATATATATATATTTTATATATATATATATATATATATATATATATATATATATAATATATATATACATATATATTAAATAATAAAAAACACACAGACTTTGAATTCACTCACATATGTACATGAGACCAGGGTATTAGGATAATGCATTGTATCAGTTTTAAGTTATCTGCTGTTTTTAAAGGTATTAATAATTTCTTTTATGCAGTAAATGGCTCCTAAGAATAATGATAAAGAGTCGCATGTATGAGTAGATAAGATGTCCTGGGTATGACATTAAACTGCATCTCCCTGCTGCCTTGTAGGGTATGCCTCTTCAGGCAAAGGCTAAGAGAAGGGAACTCTCACCAAATCCCCCTGCTGCCTTGTAGGGTACGCCTTTTCAGGCAAGGGCTAGGTCCACCGCCGACATCTGTGGTGGCGTCAGGAAGGGCATCCAGCCTTAATACGAAGCTGCCAATCTAATAATATGATGTGGATAAAAACGCAAGATCCGCACCGGCGACCCATGATGAACATGGAAAAGCCAGTTGAAGAATTATTATATATATTACTTGGGAAGAATTTTCATAAAAGGAATAAACAAAGGAATTTTGATAGTTTCTCTCCTAAGAAACAGAAAATCTGGATAACAGATGCACATACACATTATAGATAGCCTAGATAGTGTTAAGTGCTTGCATGCCTTCTCGCTTGCAGTTTCCACCGCTTGCTAGCTTAGTGCGAAAAATGGAGCAGTTCTGCATAGGCTTTCCTTGCTAGTTCACAGCCTCTCTGTCATTTAGACTTCTGCAGTGCCTCCTCGTGGTCACCCACCCCCCTAACGGAAGCCGCCTTGCCGCGGTGGGGGGGCTTGAGGTCCCAATGATCTGGTGAGCCGGACCAGAGGGCTACCCATACTGGAGGGGTCACCAGTGAGGGATGAGACAAAATGGCTTCCTGGTGCACCAAGGCCTATGAGAGGGGATGGTGTACCACCCCTGGTTCATTCCATCTTGGACCAGGGAGAACTCTCCCACGTGTGTTTGCCGTGCGTAGCATCCCGTATTACCAGGAGACAGTAGTCCTGGAGGTTGAGCGATGCTGCACGCTGCGCCCTGCAGCTAGCAACACACCTCTTTGGTCCTTTATTCTGGTTAGACGGGTGGCTTGATCAAGGCCCGGTCAAGTCAATCGGCTGGTCAAATATGGCTAGGGTCAAGCAGGTACTATTCAGTCGGTAGCGCATGGGTCCCGCGACTGTTATCAGTACTGTAATAGTGGCTGCGTATATTTCCTCATTACCCCTGTGGCTGTTGGGAGATTTTGAACCCCAACTATAGCTTCCCCTCGTTGGACTCCATGGTGGGTGGGGGGATGAGGTAATAAAGAATTCAAATTTGTATGAGTACTACAAATTTACAAAGATCTAGCTCTCTCCCTGACGACCTGCGCAATCCCTCGACCATTCTCTCTGGAAAATCACACTTGTCACTCTGGAACCTTTCCAGCTTCCAAAGGGCAAGAATGGGAATCGTAATGGTTCCCGGGCTCCCAAACCAGGTAAGAAGGGGAAAAGTCCTCCTCAATCCACTAAGGAGATCTTACCTGGTAAATACGAAAGCATTTCATATAGTAAGTACCTGGTAGTGAAGACCATTGATGGTGTATCAATCATGGATCTTGACATTTTTGAGGTTCATCGGAAAATAGTTGAAGTATGTCAACGTGATCCTCGCATCACCCCACAGCGAGATGGTAGCCTGATAGTTGAGGTTTCGTCACCAGACGAGAGTGACCGTCTGCGTGCGATATGCAACATTCCTGGGGCTCAAGTTTCATGCTCTCCTCACAAAACCCTCAATCAGTGTAAGGGAATTGTCTTTTCCCGAGACCTGATGAGGTATTCTGAGGAGAAACTGTTAGAGGAACTAGAGAATTTTAATGTAGTGGCAGTAAAACGTTTTAGGAAGAAAGTTGATGGTTTGGAACAGTCGACACCAGCTCTTCTAACTTTTAACACATTAGTCCTTCCAGAATCGGTTAAGTTAGCATGGTACCACCTCAATGTAAAGCCATATGTGCCCAACCCTATGCGGTGCTTCCACTGCCAAGGTTATGGGCATGGAGCCAACTCTTGCCATTTTAAAGAAAATGGACAATCAAGAGTATGTGTAAAGTGTGGTACAACAGGTCATCAAGGAGATGACAACTGTCCAGGTCCAATATGCTGTTACCACTGCAAAGAAGCTCATGAAGCTTCTTCAAAGCAATGTAAAAGGTACAAATTTGAAAAGGAAGTATTGGTAATAAGGAGCAAGGAGAAAGTTAGTTTTCCAGAGGCAAAGCGACGTGCCCGTGTGCTGTTTGCACAGCCAGGTAGGTCCTTTGCTTCGGTTCTAGCCCATCCTCCTTCCCACCAACCCTTGCCCTCCAATGCTTCTTACAGCACACACTCTGCCACTTCCTCTAAACCTCAGTCCCAAATTGCTGACACTGCCTCTGGTGAGTTGTTCCACCAGAAACGGAGTAGGAGTGAGGGGTCTATTGAGGAGACTCCTCCTCCCAAAGTAAGGTCTTTGGAGCCATCAGGCAAGGCTCCAGAGGCCTCAACGGTGACAGCTCCAGCTGCCACCACATCCACAGGAACCTCTGCTGCTAGGCAGAATGCTCCTGAAGTAAAGGCTCAGGCACGCCCTTTGCCCAGGCAAAGGAATCCTGAACCTGTCCAAAAGACTCCAGCTGCCACAACATCCACAGGGGCCTCCGCTGCTAGACAGAATGCCCCTGAAGCAAAGGCTCAGGTCCGTCCTTTGCCTAGGCAAAGAAATCCTGAACCTGTCCAAGGGAAACCTGTGGAAACTAGTTCCACAGGTCAACAAATATTAAAAAGGTACTCCCAGGATCCTGGAAAGGGACAGCCTAAAGGTGTGAGGCAAACCTTGACCACAGGTGCTGCCAAACACCTTATGAAGAAATAATCTAAAGAACTGGATACCCTAATCCAATGGAACTGTCAGGGAATTCATGCAAAATGGGAAGAACTGCAACATCTGATAGCTTCATGGAACCCAGTTTGTGTATGCCTACAAGAGATTATGACCAGGGAAAATCGTCCCATTTTTCTGAGAGGATTCCAAGTTCAAGCCCATTATGGAACCTTTGACAATGGACCTCATGGAGGAGTAGCAGTAATGGTATGTCAAGATATTCCCTTCCAGGCCATCCACCTGCAGACAACACTGCAGGTGAAGGCTGTGAGAATAGGCTTGACACGACCTTACACTAGATAGACAAATATATATCTATACACATATGTATATATGTATATGTGTGTATGCATGCATACATATATAATTATATATACATATATATAAATTTATATTTTGCGTATTAAATTACGTATATTCGTACAGAAAAGAGGGAAAGGCAGAGACAGGGCGTAAGAGATGATTGAAGATTCAGTATACGAGTGCTGCGGGCATACTACATAAATATACACAAGTATATATCTGTACATGTATAGATGAATATTTCTTAGCTAGGGTGCGTAAATAGCAAATGAGTTTTTATAATATATCCCAATACTTCAGTTCTATTGACGTCACCACAAGCTGGCCTGTGTTGCCCATCCGTGACACCTGAGTCACCAAGACACAGCAGCAAAAACGCCACTGCTTTGTATATAAAAGCCGACTCAAAATCCAGTCACCACACGACTTCACACCCTGTAGAAGTTCCAGTGTCACTTTTGGTTGTGAGTATCCGTTGTGTATATATATGCGTGTGTACGTATATATGTGTATATAAATATATATTAAATTTATGTATGTATATGTTAGATATGTATAAATGTGTGTATATGTGTATGTTTGTGTGTGCATATATATATATATATATATATATATATATATATATATATATATATATATATATATATATATATATATATATATATATATATGAATATATATATTGTATAATATATATATATGTATATATATTATATATATATATATATATATATATATATATATATATATATGTATGTATACATGTATATATATATATATATATATATATATATATATATATATATATATATATATATATATATGGGGACGCGGTGGCCGAATGGTTGGAGCGTCGGACTCAGGACTGTCACGACGGTAATCTGAGTTCGATGGAACTTCACCTCGATTGCCTGCCTAGCCACTGGGTGGCCAAGCCAGCCCAAATCAGTGCCGGGTAAATAGAGATGGTGACTCAAAAAAAAAAACAAAAAAAAAAACGGGCGGAAGGCAATGGCAAACCACCGCTCTAAATTGCCAAGAAAAATCATGGAAGCCCATGATTGCCAAGGCCGCGGTGGCCGAATGGCTGGAGCATCGAGCTCAAGACTGTCACGACGGCAATCTGAGTTCGAGGGTTCGAGTCACCGGCCGGCGCGTTGTTCCCTTGGGCAAGGAACTTCACCTCGATTGCCTACCTAGCCACTGGGTGACCAAACCAGCCCAAGTCAAGTGCTGGTCCCAAGCCCGGATAAAATAGAGAGAATGATTACCTAAAAAAGGTAACACCGGCACTCTCCGTGGAAAGGAACTGGGGACCCTACCACGTACTCACTCCAAGAGCATTACAACATGAAAACTACAATTAAGTATCATGCTGTGACCACGGCGGCTCAGACATGAACCTACCGTTAAAAGAAGAATATGAGTAGATAGGTAATTGTGCATATATATATATAATATATATATATATATATATATATATATATATAATATATATAATAATATTACACATATATCTATGTGTATGTCTTTCATATGTATATATATATATATATATATATATATATATATATATATATATGTGTGTGTGTGTGTGTGTGTGTGTGTGTGTGTGTGTGTGTGTGTATGAGTGTGTACTATACTATCTGTGTATATACATTTTTGTATATATATTCTTATATATATATATATATATATATATATATATATATATATTTATATATTTATATATAATGTGTATATGTATATACATGTATATGCATATGCCTATTTATACATGTTTATTTTTATTTAGAGAATAAATATATCCTATGTAGGCAGCTGGCTAGGTTCTAAAATGTACACATAGCTAGATGGGTAGCTATATATAAAGATACACAGATATATGGGAAAGAAACAGTGTTTAACAATAACTAGCCATAACTAACACTGTTCCAGAGTGAGTCACCATCGTCATCATGAAGGAGCTGTTGATGCTGCTCGCGCTCGCGGCCGCCATGGTGGCGGTTCAGGCTTCCAGGGGAAGAGGTAAGTCCCGAGGAGCTTTCCCTGATTCCAAACACAACGCATAGTAATACGTTGTAGACGAACAGGACGAAGCCATTTCAAAGAAGTTTCATGGAACATATCCAAAATCCATGTTTCTTCTGCCTCTTACTTCTGTTTATGCACGTGCAAAGACCACTGAACGTCCGCTCTACATGACAATAAGAGCCACATATCAGTTACAATGGTCAGTTGTCATCCCATGAAGTTAATTATCACTGCTTTTATATGGAAGGCAAATTACTTCATGTAGTTTTCTGTTCAGAATTAAGATTTTTCGCCATTAACTGACGCAATAATGAAAGGCATCATTCAAGTATTTACTTTATTAACTACACGTTAACAGACCCGTAAGTAACGTTATAATTCTCATACTAGTTGCTTCACATGAAGATTATATCAGTTAGTGAGAAATAAACAAGCTATAATAAACTAAGATGTGTACTAGTATTACATAACTTATGAAACTACTGTAAAACTATAAAACTGAAACCAGTTTCATTTGCTAAAGATTTTCATGAAAAGTAAACTTGGATCATCCTCTTGAACAGGTGAATGCCACGAGCTGATACACGATGTGATGCATAAAGAAAACATGACGGAAATCATAGGAAGTTGTATGGAGGAAAATGGAATCGTCTTTAATCTAGAAGGTGAGTAATTAGCCAATGACATTTGACATATCAGGGATAATATTAACTATGTCACCGGAAACTTGCAATGTCCAATGTTTTGGTGACTAGGCACCTGGGAGTCATCTATGTGTAAACATAATTAATAAACTGTGGAATAAGGTTAAGTGATGCTGCATGTAAGCTAAACACTGGATTAAGTAAAAGGAAGTAAAAATGAAATACCCAAAGGGCCTGGACGCGGTCGACGACCCGGTGGCCGCAGAGGGCGTAACAGAGGAAAGAGAAGTCCTCATATGATGCGGTTCATTTCAAGTCTTTCTGAAGCAAATCAAACAGCCCTAGCCGAGTGTATCTTCGAGAAGGAAGACCTTCTCACAGTGAGTTTGATTCGCTCTTTCTGTATCTAAACTTACACCAATGTAAAGTTTTGTTAGCAGGTCACTGTAACTAATGTACTTTTTTATTTTACCATCTGCATAGACATAAAGAACTTAATATATTCATTTGCGTCACCAAAGGTTGAATCCTTACTAGTACTTCAACATATTTCTCTCTTATATATAAAAAGGATGATGGTTTGTTTGATGCGACGACGTTCACAGAAGACTTGATCGCCAAATTAGAAGAAGCAGAGCAAACTACGCAAGCAGAGGCTATGTTGACTGCCATTGAGGACGGCGTTTGTGTAGTCGAGGAGAGCGAACCCAACGTAAGGCTTCCATACTCAGCTGAAACATATAATCAACTGCCAACTATGATCTGAAACTTTTTCTTTAAATGTTCTTCTAACTGAATAAGAATAGCTCAGTGTAGAAATTTTTATTCACAAGCATTTTAGTACAACGAAATTGTTTACACTAATGGTTACGTTCTCTTTATCCGTAGTTGATGCTGGTCTTCGATTTCATAAAGTGCCTCAAAGAAGTGTGTAAAGACGGAACTGGCCCATCATCTGAAGAAGCATAACAATAAACACGGAAAGAGCAAAGCAACGGTTACCGGAAATCCTATCGACGATCCTTTCAAATTGATAACTGAGCCTGTAAATGCTGATTCGATTCGGAATATTTTGAATCCAGAATCTAATCTCTTTTCTATATCTCTATGTCAACAGTATAACTACGACGATGAAATATATTCAGGAAAGCAATTGTTGCTGCCAGATTTCATAGATAATTTGACATTTAAGGTCTTTTAATTTCATTCCACTTCAACCATAATAACATTTTTGTCCTGCTCCAAGAGATTTCTTTTTAACCAAAAATGAGAAGTTAGAAAGACTGAATAGTAAAAGGTGTTTTTGAGGAGGTAGCAAAATACGAGACATTTTATAGTATCTATCAGGATGAGTAAGTATCAACACAATATGTGGAAATGTCCTTTTTGACACTAGTAAACATATCTCTAAGTATAATGAAGTCTCTGCTTTAATCTATCATGAATTTATTTAGTATTAACGTCTGCCCTTGGTCTAGGACCTGTCATATAGATTTGGGTTGGCAACCAGATCCACGTACAGATTTGAAATTACTATTTAACACCAAAGAGGTATATCATAGACCTTTGTGTTGACCTTGGCTGCAATTCTGCTGTCTCTGCTTTCTAATTCAGCATAAATTTTCCGTGATTTCATTGTGGTACAAGTTCCTTCAGTTCCTCAAGGAAAAAACAGACGTTAATATCGCATGTATATGCATTTTCTGTATAAGTAAGTGAATGAAATAGGTAACAGTTTTGGTGGAGGATCAAAGCTTTTAACGACTAAATATTGCTAGTAAATTATAGCAGCAACAAAACAGTATTCGAAACGCATATAAATGCTCAGCAACGACTGTCTCCTGTCAGGTCTTCCTTCATATACATGTTTTTTTCCTTCTTTCTTATTTTCACAGGAAATTAATATGGAAAATTTATCAGCTTTCAACAGTGAGGCGGTATGTGTCTAATATTTGGTATATTTAACATATCTACCGTCATCCATTCATACAAAAGACAAAGAGCTAGAAATTATTTCGAGATGCATGGAGAATAAAATTTTTTTGTCTGATTCACATAATCTTTTTCTTAATTAATAATATCTTTTGAAAGGATTCGAGAAGCCATTATAGCCAGGAATTCGCATGTGTATATATATATATATATATATATATATATATAAAATATATATAGCAAATTCGTGGCTTAGTGGCTTCTCGAAATATATATAAATATACATATGCGAATTCGTGGCTTTAAAAATGTCTTCTCGAAATATATATATATATATAATATATATATATATATATATATATATATATATATATATATATATGTCATCATCATCGTCACGACCAAGGGGCTAACGCCGACGGGGGCGCATGGCTGCACCCACCCATCGCTACCAGCCACGAGAGCCCTCATGGCGAGTCTCAAGGTAGGCCTTCGGCCCATCTCGGCAGGTCTCGTCGAGCTGCCCAAACTATGACCTCCTAGGTCGTCCCATGGGCCTCCTCCACCCAGGATTGTCTCGCAGACAGACAACCTGATGGGCAGGGTCATCCACAGGGAAACGAGCTAGGTGCCCATATATCCTGAGCTGGTGATCCCAGATTATGCAAGTAACAGGTCTCATGCCAGTCTCACTGTGTCCTGCCAACTGTACCCCATGATCCGAAGAAGAGACTTGTTACAAGGCAATGTCAAGGTCGGAGCCTTTGACATTGCCAAGTGTTGCTGCACACTGACTTTGGATAGTAGCTCTGCCAGGTATCCAGTCCATGCAGATGTTGAAAAGTGTTGGTGCAAGGGGCACAGCCCTGTCTCACCCTGCATTAATAGGGAAAAAGTTCGACAGGCCCCTACCACACTTTGTAGCACTTTTAGTTCCGGTATATAGGCTTGCTATGAGGCCAATAATCTGTGTCAGAATTCCCATAAATCTCAGAATCTCCCATTGTGATTCCCCCCTAATGGAAGCCACCTTGCCGCAGTGGGGGGCTTAAGGTCCCAATGATCTGGCGAACTGAACCAGAGGGCTACCCATACTGTAAGGGTCACCAGTGAGGGATGAGACAAAATGCTTCCTGGTGCACCAAGGCCTATGAGAGGGGTTGGTGCACCCACCCCTGGTTCATTCCATCTTGGACCAGGGAGAGCTCTCCCACATGTGTTTGCTGTGCATGGCATCCCGTATTACCAGGAGACAGTCCTGGAGATTGAGCAATGCTGCACGCTGGCCCTGCAGCTAGTGACATAACTTTTTGGTCCTCTATTCTGGTTAGACGGGGCTTGATAAAGGGCCCCAGCAAGTCAATCGGTGGTCAAATATGGCTAGGGTCAAGCAGGTACTATTTAGTCAGTAGCGCATAGGTCCCGCGACTGCCATCAGTACTGTAATAGTGGCTGCGTATATTTCCTCATTCCCCCTGTCCCCCCTAACGGAAGCCGCCTTGCCGCGGTGGGGGGGCTTGAGGTCCCAATGATCTGGTGAGCCAGACCAGAGGGCTACCCATACTGGAGGGGTCACCAGTGAGGGATGAGACAAAATGGCTTCCTGGTGCACCAAGGCTTATGAGAGGGGATGGTGACCACCCCTGGTTCATTCCATCTTGGGCCAGGGAGAACTCTCCCACGTGTGTTGCCGTGCGTGGCATCCCGTAATACCAGGAGACAGGAGTCCTGGAGGTTGAGCAATGCTGCACGCTGCGCCCTGCAGCTAGTAACACACCTCTTTGGTCCTTTATTCTGGTTAGACGGGTGGCTTGATCAAGGCCCGGTCAAGTCAATCGGCTGGTCAAATATGGGGTAGGGTCAAGCAGGTACTATTCAGTCGGCAGCGCATAGGTCCCGCGACTGCCATCAGTACTGTAACAGTGGCTGCGTATATTTCCTCATTACCCCTGTGGCTGTTGGGAGATTTTGAGCCCAACTATAGCTTCCCCTCGTTGGACTCCATGGTGGGTGGGGGGGTGGGGAAATGAAGAATTCTAATTTGTATGAGTACTCCAAATTTACAAAGATCTAGTTCTCTCCCTGACGACCTACGCAATCCCCTGGCCACTCCTTCTGGAACATCACATGTCACTGTGGAACCTTTCCAGCTTCCAAAGGGCAAGAATGGGAATCGCAATGGTTCCCAGTCTCCCAAACCAGGTAAGAAGGAGAAATGTCCTCCTCAATCCATTAAGGAAATCTTACCTGGTAAATATGAAAGTATTTCATATAGTAAGTACCTAGTAGTGAAGACCATTGATGGTGTATCAATCATGGATTTTGATATTTTGAAGTACATTGGAAAATAGTTGAGGGATGTCAACGTGATCCTCGCATCACCCCACAGCGAGATGGTAGCCTGATAGTTGAGGTTTCGTCACCAAACAAGTGACCGTCTGCATGCGATATGCGAAATCCCTGGGCCTCAAGTTTCATGTTCTCACAAAACCCTCAATCAGTGTAAGGGAATTGTCTTTTCCCGAGACCTGATGAGGTATTCTGAGGAGAAACTGTTAGAGGAACTAGGGAATTTTAATGTAGTGACAGTAAAACGTTTTAGGAAGAAAGTTGATGATTTGGAACAGTCGACACCAGCTCTCCTTCTAACTTTTAACACGTTAGTCCTTCCAGAATCAGTTAAGTTGGCATGGTACCACCTCAAAGTAAAGCCATATGTGCCCAACCCTATGTGATGCTTCCACTGCCAGGGTTATGGGCATGGAGCCAACTCTTGCCGTTTTAAGGAAACTAGACAACCAAGAGTACGTGTAAAGTGTGGTACAACAGGTCATCAAGGAGATGACAACTGTCCAGGTCCAATATGCTGTTACCACTGCAAAGTAGCTCATGAAGCTTCTTCAAAGCAATGTAAAATGTACAAATTTGAAAAAGAAGTATTGGTAATAAGAAGCAAGGAGAAAGTTAGTTTTCCAGAGGCAAAGCAACGTGCCCGTGTGCTGTTTGCACAGCCAGGTAAATCCTTTGCTTCGGTTCTAGCCCATCCTCCTTCCCACCAACCCTCGCCCTCTGGTGCTTCTTACCCCACACACTCTGCCACTTCCTTTAACCCTCAGTCCCCAATTGCTGAAACTGCCTCTTGTGAATTGTTCTACCAGAAACGGAGTAGGAGTGAAAGGTCTATTGAGGAGACTCCTCCCAAAATAAGGTCATGGGGCCATCAGGTAAGGCTCCAGCAGCCTTAGATACGCAACGGTAGACGCAAACTCTAAAAAATGAGCGACTGGGCTACGTCTCTTAGTTCCCATTCCATCCCAACCCTAATAACGTTTGTGTCCTCTCACGAGTATGTAGCTTTAAACCAAAGACTGCGTATGAGATGTTAGAATGGTTGAATAGAAAGAGGTGCTTTTGAGCGAGTGGGATGAGGCGAGACAGTTTATAACATCTATGAGTATGAGTGTGTATCAATATATGTGAAAATGTTTCTTTTAAGTTTTTATTCATATTAGCTATAATAATTTTAGTACTAGTAAGTAATGTTCACTTGCCATATCTCTAAGCATAATGAAACCTCTGCTTTCATCTATCATGAATTCGTATATAATTAACAATGGTGCTTCGTGTGTGTGTGTGTGTGTGTGCATATGAATGTGTATATAATTATAGTATCTAAAAATATACTGTAAGCACATCAGTATTGGCGCATTAGTTTCTCAAAAATATTTTGGGACAGATTGCAATAAAGCGTAGGGGTCGTCTGCCCAGGGCCTGTCGCATAGATTTAGGTGTGCAATCAGAACCGCGTTCAGTTTTGTAATGAACTAAAAAAGTGGTCCATGATGGTCAATAGGGACGAGTTCTTTTAAATTCTGTGGCACACTTCTGTCTGACTCTGGCCACAAATCTAGTGTCTCTGCTTTCTAAAGGCCCTTTTTTTAGCATCTCCGGAAACCCTAACAATCTGATACATCCTTAAACATGTTTTCCCCTTATGCATACTATATTGAAACCTTTTGAAACATCTTTCGCTTTGTTAGCATCTAGGTTGATACAAAAGGCCTTTTTGGTATCATCTCTGAAACCCCTAACACTTTGATACACTTTAATACTTCCTCAAATATGTTTGCCCTTTACACGCACATTATTGGAATCAGTTGAATCATCTTTACATTTGTATGCCTCCAGTTGATATAAAGTGATACACTGAGGCCAGCCAATCAGAGTGCGATATTCTGCAATACATTTTGCGAATACCTCAGGGATTCTGCTTGTATAATCACAAATCGTATTATATGCCCCTTCATATGTAAAGATCATATAATGTTTCTGTGCAATTTAGCAGGATATCATATACATGTTCATTCTACACGAATTAAATTTGAAGTCAATAATGAGAGTCTCTGAAAACGCTATGGTAACAATTTTGGTGGGTTGAATATCTTCAAAATGAACCTGTGCCGGTATGATTTATCTTAAAAACTCAAAATGTATATCTTGAGTTGTTGACATATTACTGGCATTCTTATATCAACAAACGCTCATGATCATTGTAATCATCTTATTGTGTGATATTCGACTGTATGTGAACTTAGACGGATACGATAAGATGCAAAACCTTCTAGCAATATTACTACCATTTTCTATGGAAGAATAATGGATGTACAGATGTAAAAGGAAAATTAATGAAATTTGTTTCAATCTAAGAAATACAATTGAAAGTTTCCACTGCCTTGCAAAGGAAGAGTGATGGATAACTAACAATGAGAGTAGTCAGATACTTTTTTCCATTTTATTTAAAGGTTCCATCATATTTGCTTCTAGGAAAAGCACCTTAATTTTCTTTCATTAAAGTATAAAATAACAGCGAGTGTGGGTAATATATATAGCTAGATATAGATAGATAGACAAATATATATCTATACACATATGTATATATGTATATATGTGTATGCATGCATACATATATAATTATATATACATATATATAAATTTATATTTTACGTATTAAATTATGTATATTCGTACAGAAAAGAGGGAAAGGCAGAGATAGGGCGTAAGAGCTAATTGAAGATTCAGTATACGAGTGCTGCGGGCATACTACATAAATATACACAAGTATATCTCTGTACATGTATAGATGAATATTTCTTAGCTAGGGTGCGTAAATAGCAAAAGAATTTTTATAATATATCCAAATACTTCAGTTTTATTGACGTCACCACAAGCTGGCCTGTGTTGCCCATCCGTGACACCTGAGTCACCAAGACAGCAGCAAAGACGCCACTGCTTTGTATATAAAAGCCGACTCAACATCCAGTCACCACACGACTTCACACCCTGTAGAAGTTCAAGTGTCACTTTTGGTTGTGAGTATCCGTTGTCTATATATATGCGTGTGTACGTATATGTGTATATATATATATATATATATATATATAGGTGTGTATAGGTTATATATATATATATATATATATATGTGTATGTGTACATATACATATGTACATATATATGCACATATGTGTATATGTACATATATTATATATATATATATAATATATATATATATATATATATATATATATATATATAATGTATATGTAATATGTATAATATATGTATATATACATGGTGTGTGTATATATATATATATATATATATATATATATATATATATAATATATATATATATATATGTGTGTGTGTGTGTGTGTGTGTGTGTGTATGTATGTATATACACATGTATATTTAGTGTATATAAATGTATCTGTATTATATACATCACTCAGATATGAGTAGATAGGTAATTGTATATATGTATGTATATATATATACATACATATATATATATATATATATATATATATATAATATATATATATATATATATATATATATATCCCCTGTTAGGGAAACCCGTTCAGTCGATCCATGCTTGCGGCGAGGACGATCAAAATGTATAGTTTTACATACCTTGGTAGCGTAGTCCATATCTCTGGGTTGTCAGACCAGGAAGTCAGTAGACGGATTGGTCTGGCAACAGGAGCCATGAACTTGATCAACAAGAGCGTTTGGAGATGTCGGTACCTATGCAGAAGGACCAAGCTGCGTGTCTTCAAGGCCTTGATACTGCCAGTTTTGCTCTATGGAAGCGAAACCTGGACGCTATCCAGCGTCTTGGAGTCTCGCCTTGATGCCTTTTGTAACAAGTCCCTTCGCCGGATTATGGGGTACAGTTGGCAGGACCGCGGGTCCAACCGGCGGTTACACCGTGAGACTGGCATGGGACCTGTTACTTGCATAATCCGGGATCGCCAACTCAGGCTGTATGGCCACCTAGCTCGTCTCCCTGTGGACGATCCTGTCCACCAGGTTGTCTCTCTGCGAGACAACCCTGGGTGGAGGAGACCTGTGGGACGACCTAGGAGATCATGGCTTGGGCAGCTCGACGAGACCTGTCGCAAGGAATTAGAGATGGGCCGTGGGCCTGCCTGGAGACTCGCCTCGAGGGATCCTCGTGGCTGGAAGCGAAGGGTGGATGCGGCCATGCGCCCCTGTCGGCGTTAGCCCCTTGATGATGATGATGATGATGATATATATATATATATATATATATATATATATATTATATATATATATATATATATATATATATTACACATATATCTATGTGTATGTCTATCATATGTATGTGTATATATATATGTGTGTGTGTGTGTGTGAGTGTGTACTCTTACCTATCTGTGTATATATGTATATACATTTTTGTATATATATTCTTATATATATATATATATATATATATATATATATATTTATATATTTATATATAATGTGTGTATATGTATATACATGTATATGCATATGCCTATTTATACATGTTTATTTTTATTTTGAGAATAGATATATCCTATGTAGGCAGCTGCATAGGTTCTAAAATGTACACATAGCTAGATGGGTAGCTATATATAAAGATACATAGATATATGGAAAAGAAACAATGTTTAACAATAACTAGCCATAACTAACACTGTTCCAGAGTGAGTCGCCATCGTCATCATGAAGGAGCTGTTGATGCTGCTCGCGTTCGCGGCCGCCATGGTGGCGGTTCAGGCTTCCAGGGGAAGAGGTAAGTTCCCGAGAGCTTTCCCTGATTCCAAACACAACGCATATTAATACGTTGTAGACGAACAGGACGAAGCCATTTTAAAGAAGTTTCATAGAACATATCCAAAATCCATGTTTCTTCTGCCTCTTACTTCTGTTTATGCATGTGCAAAGACCACTGAACGTCCGCTCTTCATGACAACGAGAGCCACATATCAGTCACAGAGGTCAGTTGTCATCCATGAAGTTAATTATCACTGCTTTTATATGGAAGGCAAATTACTTCATTTAGTTTTCTGTGCAGAATTAGGATTTTTCGCCATTGACTGACGCATAATGAA
>NC_051389.1:48425337-48432259 GCF_015228065.2 Penaeus monodon
AGAAGGAAAGCCTATGCAGAACTGCCATTTCGCACAAGCAGCAAGCGGACTACGGAGATCCTAACTTTAGCATCTTGTGTATGTGCATCTGTTATCCAGATTTTCTGTTTCTTAGGAGAGAAACTATCAAAATTCCTTTGTTTATTCCTTTTATGAAAATTCTTCCCAAGTAATATATATAGTAATTCTTCAACTGGCTTTTCCATGTTCATCATGGGTCGCCGGTGCGGATCTTGCGTTTTTATCCACATCATATTATTAGATTGGCAGCTTCGTATTAAGGCTGGATGCCCTTCCTGACGCCACCACAGATGTCGGCGGTGGACCTAGCCCTTGCCTGAAAAGGCATACCCTACAAGGCAGCAGGGGGATTTGGTGAGAGTTCCCTTCTCTTAGCCTTTGCCTGAAGAGGCATACCCTAAGGCAGCAGGGAGATGCAGTTTAATGTCATACCCAGGACATCTTATCTACTCATACATGCGACTCTTTATCATTAATCTTAGGAGCCATTTACTGCATAAAAGAAATTATTAATACCTTTAAAAACAGCAGATAACTTAAAACTGATACAATGCATTATCCTAATACCCAAGTCTCATGTACATATGTGAGTGAATTCAAAAGTCTGTGTGTTGTTTTATTATTTAATATATATGTATATATATATATATATATATATATATATATATATATATATATATATATATTGTGTGTGTGTGTGTGTGTGTGTGTGTGTGTGTGTGTGTGTGTGTGTGTGTGTGTGTGTGTGTGTGTGTGTGAGTGAGAGAGAGCATCTACGTGTGTTTCAAGCATATATATACGTTTGTGTATATCCATGTATATGTATATATTTACATAAACATAGACATATGTGTGTATGTGTGCATACAGAGAAGAGGGGGAGAGAGAGGTTGCGAGAGTTGGTAGTAGATTAAGTATACGAGTGTTGCGGCCATACTGCAAATGTTGCTGTGGACACAAGTATAGACGTGATTAGCTGAATACTTCTCAATTAGGATTCGTAAATAAGTAAGTTCTTTAATACATCCAAATATTTCAATTTTATTGACGTCACCACAAACTGGCCTATGTTGCCCATCCGTAACAGCTGAGTCACCAAGATACAGCAGCAAAGACGTCACTGCTTCGTATATAAAAGCCGACTCCACATCCAGTCACCACACGACTTCATACATAAGTGTCATTATTGCATGTGAGTATCTACTGTGTGTGTATATATATGTGTGTGTGTGTGTGTGTGTGCATGCAAGTATGTATGTATGTGTATATGTATATATACAGGTGTGTGTGTGTGTGTATACCTGTGTATATATATTTACATATGTATGTATATACCTGTCTTTATGTATGTGTATACAGTCTATATATGTATATATATGTGTGCGTATGTATACATATATGCGTGTGTGTGTGTGTGTATAATGTATATATAATATCGACATTTAAATATCTCTTTGTGTGTGTATATATACATCCCTCAAGTATGAGTAGATAGTTGATTTTATATATATACATTATATGTCAGTATATACAATATATATGTTTATATGCGTGTCTTTTATGCATATATTTGTATATTTATATGCATATATGTGTATGCATATATATCTATACGTGTGTGTATGTACATATATATAAATATAAACATACATATATGTATATGTGTGTATGTATATATATATATATATATATATATATATATATATATATATATATATATATATACATAAATATGTATATATAAAATATACTTATGAATATATATGTACTTATATATCTACATTATGGATAAATAGGTAACTATATACACATGCACACACACACACATATATATATAAATATATATGTGTGCACATATATATGAATATATATAAGTGTGCATATATATATATAAATACATATGTGTATATATATGTATGTGTGAGTGTGTGCATGTTTATACTATTTTACAGGCAGGTAGATATGTACTAGATTATAGATAGATGGATATATATAGTATATATAGAGATACGTAGATGTATGGAAGAGAAACACAGAGTGTTTAACAGTAACTAACACTGTTCCAGAGTGAGTCGCCATCGTCATCATGAAGGAGCTGTTGATGCTGCTCGTGCTTGCGGCCGCCATGGTGGCGGTTCAGTCTTCCAGAAGAAGAGGTAAGTTCCCGAGAGACACTGATTTTTCAAATCCCATAGTATCTCAGGAAGTTAATTATCACTGGAAGGCAAATTGCTTCATGTAGTTTCCTGTGCAGAATTAGGATTTTTCTCCATTAACTGACTCAATAAAGAAATATATCATTCAAGCATTTACTTTGTTAAATACACGTTAACAGTTAGACCCGTAAGTAAGGTTATGATTATCATACTAATTGCTTCACGTGAAGATTACATCAGTTAGTAAGCAACAAACAGGCTATAATATACTAAGATGTGAACTGATATTACATAATTATAACTGTAAAACTATAAAACTGAAATCAATTCCATTTGCCATGAAAAGTAAACTTGGATCATCCTCTTGAACAGGTGAATGCCACGAGCTGATACACGATGTGATGCATAAAGAAAACATGACGGAAATCATAGGAAGTTGTATGGAGGAAAATGGAATCGTCTTTAATCTAGAAGGTGAGTAATTAGCCAATGACATTTGACAAATCAGGGATAATATTAACTCTGTCACCGGAAACATGCAATGTCCATTGTTTTGGTGACTAAGCACCTGGGCGTCATCTGTGTGTAAACACAATTAATAAACTGTGGGATAAGGTTAAGTGATGCTGCATGTAAGCTAAACACTGGATTAAGTAAAAGGAAGTAAAAATGAAATACCCAAAGGGCCTGGACGCGGTCGACGACCCGGTGGCCGCAGAGGGCGTAACAGAGGAAAGAGAAGTCCTCATATGATGCGGTTCATTTCAAGTCTTTCTGAAGCAAATCAAACAGCCCTAGCCGAGTGTATCTTCGAGAAGGAAGACCTTCTCACAGTGAGTTTGCGTCGCTCTTTCTGTATCTAAACTTACACCAATGTAAAGTTTTGTTAGCAGGTCACTGTAACTAATGTACTTTTTTTATTTTACCATCTGCATAGACATAAAGAACTTGATATATTCATTTACGTCACCAAAGGGTGAATCCTTACTGGTACTTCAACATATTTCTCTCTTATATATAAAAAGGATGATGGTTTGTTCGATGCGACGACGTTCACAGAAGACTTGATCGCCAAATTAGAAGAAGCAGAGCAAACTACGCAAGCAGAGGCTATGTTGACTGCCATTGAGGACGGCGTTTGTGTAGTCGAGGAGAGCGAACCTAACGTAAGGCGTCCATACTCAGCTGAAACATATAATCAACTGCCAACTATGATCTCAAACTTTTTCTTTAAAAGTTCTTCTAACTGAATGAGAATAGCTCAGTGTAGAAAATTTTATTCACAAGCATTTTAGTACCACGAAATTGTTTACACTAATGGTTACGTTCTCTTTATCCGTAGTTGATGCTGGTCTTCGATTTCATAAAGTGCCTCAAAGAGGTGTGTAAAGACGGAACTGGCCCATCATCTGAAGAAGCATAAAAATAAACACGGAAACAGCAAAGCAACGGTTACCGGAAATCCTATCGATGATCCTTTCAAATTGATTACTGTAAATGCTGATTCGATTCAGAATATTTTGAATCCAGAATCTAATCTCTTTTCTATATCTCTTCCTAATAAATCCTTAGCATTCAGTAGATTATTTCTAACCTTATTTTTATGAAAGAAATCCTTGAATGTAATTTGATTGTGCATATGTCAACAGTATAACTACGACGAGGAAATATATTCAGGAAAGCAACTGTTGCTGCCAGATTTCATAGATAATTTGACATTTATGGTAAAAAATAAATGTTATTCAAATCAATAATTCTCTCCTGGTGGACATGTATATTATTATTTCAATCGCTATATCCATTTTTTTCCTTTTCAATAACTCAAGACTGAGCTGAACTAGGTCTTTTGATTTCATTCCACTTCAACCATAATAACATTTTTGTCCTGCTCCAAGAGATTTCTTTTTAACCAAAAAATGAGAAGTTGGAAAGACTGAATAGTAAAAGGTGTTTTTGAGGAGGTAGCAAAATACGAGACATTTTATAGTATCTATCAGGATGAGTAAGTATCAACACAATATGTGGAAATGTCCTTTTTGACACTAGTAAGCATGTCTCTAAGTGTAATGAAGTCTCTGCTCTAATCTATCATGAATTCATTTAGTATTAACAATGGTGCTTCGCATGTGTGAACATATGAATGTGTTATACATTTATGTGATCTAAAAATAAACATGAATGGCCTTTTTCATAAAATTCTCAGGTTTTCACAAAACTGTTTTTTCTATATGCACCAGTGGAGGAATATATGTTTCAGGCAATGTTTATTGCTTTCTTTGTTTGTTTCTCAAAAACAATTTGACCCACGGTCCAGGACCTGTCATATAGATTTGGGTTGGCAACCAGATCCACGTACAGATTTGAAATTACTATTTAACACCAAAGGGGTATATGATAGACGTCTGTGTTGACCTTGGCTGCAATTCTGCTGTCTCTGCTTTCTAATTCAGCATAAATTTTCCGTGATTTAATTGTGATACAAGTTCTTTCAGTTCCTCAAGGAAAAATCAGATGTTAATATCGCATGTATATGCATTTTCTGTATACTGAAGTAAATGAAATAGTGAACAGTTTTGATGGAGGATCAAAGCTTTTAACGACTAAATGTCTCCTGTCAGGTCTTCCTTCATATACATGTTTTTTTTCCTTCTTTCTTATTTTCACAGTAAATGAATACGGAAAATTTATCAGCTTTCAACAGTGAGGCGGTAGGTGTCTAGTATTTGGTATATTTAACATACCTACCGTCATACATTCATACAAAAGAAAGATAGAGAGCTAGAGATCATTTCGAGATGCATGGAGAATTAACATTTTTTTGTCTGATTCGCATAATCTTTTTCATAATTATTAATATCTTTTGAAAGGATTCGGGAAGCCACTAAAGCCACGAATTCGCATATATATATATATTATATATATATATATATATATATATATATATATATATATATATATATATATGCGAATTCCTGGCTTTAATGGCTTCTCGAATCCTTTCAAAAGATATTATTAATTATGAAAAAGATTATGCGAATCAGACAAAAAAATTATTCTCCATGCATCTCGAAATGATCTCTAGCTCTCTGTCTTTCTTTTGTATGAATGTATGACGGTAGGTATGTTATATATATAAACATATGCGAATTCGTGGCTTTAAAAATGACTTTTTGAAATATATATATATATGTATATATATATATATATATATATATATATATATATATATATATATATATATATATATATGTCATCATCATCATCACGACCAAGGGGCTAACGCCGACGGGGACGCATGGCTGCATCCACCCTTCGCTTCCAGCCACGACAGTCCCTCATGGCACAGCCCTGTCGCCCCCTGCATTAACAGGGAAAAAGTTCGACAAGCCCCTACCACATTTTATAGCACTTTTAGTACTGGTATATATGCTTGCTATGAGGCCAATAATCTGTGTCAGAATTCCCGTAAATCTCAGAATCTCCCATAGTGGTGGGGGGGCTTGAGGTCCCAATGATCTGGTGAGCTGGACCAGAGGGCTACCCATACTGGAGGGGTCACCAATGAGGGATGAGACAAAATGACTTCCTAGTGCACCAAGGCCTAAGAGAGGGGATGGTGCACCCACCCCTGGTTCATTCCATCTTGGACCAGGGAGAACTCTCCCAGGAGACAGGAGTCCTGGAGGTTGAGCGATGCTGCACGCTGCGCCCTGCAGCTAGCAACACACTTCTTTGGTCCTCTATTCTGGTTAGACGGGTGGCTTGATCAAGGCCCGGTCAAGTCAATGGTCAAATATTGCTAGGGTCAAGCAGGCACTATCCAGTCGGTAGCACATAGGTCCAGCGACTGCCATCAGTACTGTAATAGTGGCTGCGTATATTTCCTCATTACCCCTGTGGCTGTTGGGAGATTTTGAAGTATGTCAACATGATCCTCACATCACCCCACAGCGAGATGGTACCCTAATAGTTGAGGTTTCGTCACCAGACGAGAGTGACCGTCTGCGTGCGATATGCGACATTCCTGGGGCTCAAGTTTCATGTTCTCCCCACAAAACCCTCAATCAGTGTAAGGGAATTGTCTTTTCCCGAGACCTGATGAGGTATTCTGAGGAGAAACTGTTAGAGGAACTAGAGAATTTTAATGTAGTGGCAGTAAAACGTTTTAAGAAGAAACCTGATGGTTTGGAACAGTCGACACCAGCTCTTCTTCTAACTTTTAACACGTTAGTCCTTCCAGAATCAGTTAAGTTAGCATGATACCACCTCAAGGTAAAGCGATATGTGCCCAACCCTATGCGGTGCTTCCACTGCTAGAGTTATGGGCATGGAGCCAACTCTTGCCGTTTTAAAGAGAATGGACAACCAAGAGTATGTGTAAAGTGTGGTACAACAGGTCATCAAGCGGATGACAACTGTCCAGGTGCAATATGCTGTTACCACTGCAAAGAAGCTCATGAAGCTTCTTCAAAGCAATGTAAAAGGTACAAATTTGAAAAGGAAGTATTAGTAATAAGGAGCAAGGAGAAAGTTAGTTTTCCAGAGGCAAAGCGACGTGCCTGTGTGCTATTTGAACAGCCAGGTAGGTCCTTCGCTTCAGTTCTAGCCCATCCTCCTTCCCACCAACCCTTGCCCCTAAACTCTAACCACCACTCTGCCACTCCTCTAAACCTCACCCAAATTGCTGACACGCCTCTGGTAGTTGTTCACCTAAGCATGGCTCCTCCCAAACCCTGCCTCAATCA
>NC_051389.1:48432359-48439824 GCF_015228065.2 Penaeus monodon
GTCGCTCTCATGACAATAGGCTTCATGCATGCCATGAAGTTAAAGTTTACTTCTCATGTAGTTTCTGTCAGAATTAAATTTCGCATACTGACGCAATAATGAAAGGCATCATTCAAGTATTTACTTTATTAACTACACGTTAACAGACCCGTAAGTAACGTTATAATTCTCATACTAGTTGATTCACATGAAGATTACATTAGTTAGTGAGAAATAAACAAGCTATAATAAACTAAGATGTGAACTAGTATTACATAACTTATGAAACTACTGTAAAACTATAAAACTGAAACCAGTTTCATTTGCTAAAGATTTTCATAAAAAGTAAACTTGGATCATCCTCTTGAACAGGTGAATGCCACGAGCTGATACACGATGTGATGCATAAAGAAAACATGACGGAAATCATAGGAAGTTGTATGGAGGAAAATGGAATCGTCTTTAATCTAGAAGGTGAGTAATTAGCCAATGGCATTTGACATATCAGGGATAATATTAACTCTGTCACCGGAAACATGCAATGTCCATTGTTTTGGTGACTAGGCACCTGGGAGTCATCTATGTGTAAACATAATTAATAAACTGTGGAATAAGGTTAAGTGATGCTGCATGTAAGCTAAACACTGGATTAAGTAAAAGGAAGTAAAAATGAAATACCCAAAGGGCCTGGACGCGGTCGACGACCCGGTGGCCGCAGAGGGCGTAACAGAGGAAAGAGAAGTCCTCATATGATGCGGTTCATTTCAAGTCTTTCTGAAGCAAATCAAACAGCCCTAGCCGAGTGTATCTTCGAGAAGGAAGACCTTCTCACAGTGAGTTTGATTCGCTCTTTCTGTATCTAAACTTACACCAATGTAAAGTTTTGTTAGCAAACTAATGTAACTAATGTACTTTTTTATTTTACCATCTGCATAGACATAAAGAACTTGATATATTCATTTACGTCACCAAAGGTTGAATCCTTACTAGTACTTCAACATATTTCTCTCTTATATATAAAAAGGATGATGGTTTGTTCGATGCGACGACGTTCACAGAAGACTTGATCGCCAAGTTAGAAGAAGCAGAGCAAACTACGCAAGCAGAGGCTATGTTGACTGCCATTGAGGACGGCGTTTGTGTAGTCGAGGAGAGCGAACCTAACGTAAGGATTCCATACTCAGCTGAAACATATAATCAACTGCCAACTATGATCTGAAACTTTTTCTTTAAATGTTCTTCTAACTGAATAAGAATAGCTCAGTGTAGAAAATTTTATTCACAAGCATTTTAGTACAACGAAATTGTTTACACTAATCGTTCTCTTTATCCGTAGTTGATGCTGGTCTTCGATTTCATAAAGTGCCTCAAAGAGGTGTGTAAAGACGGAACTGGCTCATCATCTGAAGAAGCATAACAATAAACACGGAAAGAGCAAAGCAACGGTTACCGGAAATCCTATCGACGATCCTTTCAAATTGATAATTGAGCCTGTAAATGCTGATTCGATTCAGAATCTTTTGAATCCAAAATCTAATCTATTTTCTACATCTCTTCCTAATAAATCCTTAGCATTCAGTAGATTATTTCTAACCTGATGTTTATGACAGAAATCCTTCTTGAATGTAAGGGTGGATGCAGCCATGCGTCCCCGTCGGCGTTTGCCCCTTGGTCGTGATGATGACGATGACATATATATATATACATATATATATATTTCGAAAAGCCATTTTTAAAGCCACGAATTCGCATGTTTATATATATAACATACCTACCGTCATACATTCATACAAAAGAAAGATAGAGAGCTAGAGATCATTTCGAGATGCATGGAGAATAACATTTTTTTGTCTGATTCGCATAATCTTTTTCATAATTAATATCTTTTGAAAGGATTCGAGAAACCATTAAAGCCAGGAATTCGCATATATATATATATATATATATATATATATATATATATATATATATATATATATATATATATATATATATGCGAATTCGTGGCTTTAGTGGCTTCCCGAATCCTTTCAAAAGATATTAATAATTATGAAAAAGATTATGCGAATCAGACAAAAAATGTTAATTCTCCATGCATCTCGAAATGATCTCTAGCTCTCTATCTTTCTTTTGTATGAATGTATGACGGTAGGTATGTTAAATATACCAAATACTAGACACATACCGCCTCACTATTGAAAGCTGATAAATTTTCCGTATTCATTTCCTGTGAAAATAAGAAAGAAGGAAAAAAAACATGTATATGAAGGAAGACCTGACAGGAGACAGTCGTTACTGAGCATTTATATGCGATTCGAATACTGTTTTGTTGCTGCTATAATTTACTAGCAACATTTAGTCGTTAAAAGCTTTGATCCTCCATCAAAACTGTTAACTATTTCATTCACTTCAGTATACAGAAAATGCATATACATGCGATATTAACATCTGATTTTTCCTTGAGGAACTGAAGGAACTTGTATCACAATGAAATCACGGAAAATTTATGCTGAATTAGAAAGCAGAGACAGCAGAATTGCAGCCAAGGTCAACACAGAGGTCTATCATATACCCCTTTGGTGTTAAATAGTAATTTCAAATCTGTACGTGGATCTGGTTGCCAACCCAAATCTATATGACAGGTCCTGGACCGTGGGTCAAATTATTTTTGAGAAACAAACAAAGAAAGCAATAAACATTGCCTGAAACATATATTCCTCCACTGGTGCATATAGAAAAAACAGTTTTGTGAAAACCTGAGAATTTTATGAAAAAGGCCATTCATGTTTATTTTTAGATCACATAAATGTATAACACATTCATATGTGCACACATGCGAAGCACCATTGTTAATACTAAATGAATTCATGATAGATTAGAGCAGAGACTTCATTACACTTAGAGACATGCTTACTAGTGTCAAAAAGGACATTTCCACATATTGTGTTGATACTTACTCATCCTGATAGATACTATAAAATGTCTCGTATTTTGCTACCTCCTCAAAAACACCTTTTACTATTCAGTCTTTCCAACTTCTCATTTTTTGGTTAAAAAGAAATCTCTTGGAGCAGGACAAAAATGTTATTATGGTTGAAGTGGAATGAAATCAAAAGACCTAGTTCAGCTCAGTCTTGAGTTATTGAAAAGGAAAAAAATGGATATAGCGATTGAAATAATAATATACATGTCCACCAGGAGAGAATTATTGATTTGAATAACATTTATTTTTTACCATAAATGTCAAATTATCTATGAAATCTGGCAGCAACAGTTGCTTTCCTGAATATACTTCCTCGTCGTAGTTATACTGTTGACATATGCACAATCAAATTACATTCAAGGATTTCTTTCATAAAAATAAGGTTAGAAATAATCTACTGAATGCTAAGGATTTATTAGGAAGAGATATAGAAAAGAGATTAGATTCTGGATTCAAAATATTCTGAATCGAATCAGCATTTACAGTAATCAATTTGAAAGGATCATCGATAGGATTTCCGGTAACCGTTGCTTTGCTGTTTCCGTGTTTATTGTTATGCTTCTTCAGATGATGGGCCAGTTCCGTCTTTACACACCTCTTTGAGGCACTTTATGAAATCGAAGACCAGCATCAACTACGGATAAAGAGAACGATTAGTGTAAACAATTTCGTGGTACTAAAATGCTTGTGAATAAAATTTTCGACACTGAACTATTCTCATTCAGTTAGAAGAACTTTTAAAGAAAAAGTTTGAGATCATAGTTGGCAGTTGATTATATGTTTCAGCTGAGTATGGAATCCTTACGCTAGGTTCGCTCTCCTCGACTACACAAACGCCGTCCTCAATGGCAGTCAACATAGCCTCTGCTTGCGTAGTTTGCTCTGCTTCTTCTAATTTGGCGATCAAGTCTTCTGTGAACGTCGTCGCATCGAACAAACCATCATCCTTTTTATATATAAGAGAGAAATATGTTGAAGTACTAGTAAGGTTTCACCCTTTGGTGACGTAAATGAATATATCAAGTTCTTTATGTCTATGCAGATGGTAAAATAAAAAAGTACATTAGTTACAGTGACCTGCTAACAAAACTTTACATTGGTGTAAGTTTAGATACAGAAAGAGCGACGCAAACTCACTGTGAGAAGGTCTTCCTTCTCGAAGATACACTCGGCTAGGGCTGTTTGATTTGCTTCAGAAAGACTTGAAATGAACCGCATCATATGAGGACTTCTCTTTCCTCTGTTACGCCCTCTGCGGCCACCGGGTCGTCGACCGCGTCCAGGCCCTTTGGGTATTTCATTTTTACTTCCTTTTACTTAATCCAGTGTTTAGCTTACATGCAGCATCACTTAACCTTATCCCACAGTTTATTAATTGTGTTTACACACAGATGACTCCCAGGTGCTTAGTCACCAAAACAATGGACATTGCATGTTTCCGGTGACAGAGTTAATATTATCCCTGATTTGTCAAATGTCATTGGCTAATTACTCACCTTCTAGATTAAAGACGATTCCATTTTCCTCCATACAACTTCCTATGATTTCCGTCATGTTTTCTTTATGCATCACATCGTGTATCAGCTCGTGGCATTCACCTGTTCAAGAGGATGATCCAAGTTTACTTTTCATGGCAAATGGAATTGATTTCAGTTTTATAGTTTTACAGTTATAATTATGTAATATCAGTTCACATCTTAGTATATTATAGCCTGTTTGTTGCTTACTAACTGATGCAATCTTCACGTGAAGCAATTAGTATGATAATCATAACCTTACTTACGGGTCTAACTGTTAACGTGTATTTAACAAAGTAAATGCTTGAATGATATATTTCTTTATTGAGTCAGTTAATGGAGAAAAATCCTAATTCTGCACAGGAAACTACATGAAGCAATTTGCCTTCCAGTGATAATTAACTTCCTGAGATACTATGGGATTTGAAAAATCAGTGTCTCTCGGGAACTTACCTCTTCTTCTGGAAGACTGAACCGCCACCATGGCGGCCGCAAGCACAAGCAGCATCAACAGCTCCTTCATGATGACGATGGCGACTCACTCTGGAACAGTGTTAGTTACTGTTAAACACTCTGTGTTTCTCTTCCATACATCTACGTATCTCTATATATACTATATATATCCATCTATCTATAATCTAGTACATATCTACTGCCTGTAAAATAGTATAAACATGCACACACATCATACATACATATATATACACATATGTATTTATATATATATATGTTCATAAGTATATTATATATATATATATATATATATATATATATATATATATATATATATATTTATGTATATATTATATATATATATATATACATATATATATATATATATATAAAATAATATATATATATATATATATATTGTATATACTGACATATAATGTATATATATAAAATCAACTATCTACTCATACTTGAGGGATGTATATATATACGCACAAAGAGATATTTACATGTCGATATTATATATACATTATACACACACACACGCACCTGTATATATACATATACACATACATACATACTTGCATGCACACACACACACACACACATATATATATATACACACAGTAGATACTCACATGCAATAATGACACTTATGTATGAAGTCGTGTGGTGACTGGATGTGGAGTCGGCTTTTATATACGAAGCAGTGACGTCTTTGCTGCTGTATCTTGGTGACTCAGCTGTTACGGATGGGCAACATAGGCCAGTTTGTGTGACGTCAATAAAATTGAAATATTTGGATGTATTAAAGAACTTACTTATTTACGAATCCTAATTGAGAAGTATTCAGCTAATCACGTCTATACTTGTGTCCACAGCAACATTTGCAGTATGGCCGCAACACTCGTATACTTAATCTACTACCAACTCACGCAACCTCTCTCTCCCCCTCTTCTCTGTATGCACACATACACACATATGTCTATGTTTATGTAAATATATACATATACATGGATATACACAAACGTATATATATGCTTGAAACACACGTAGATGCTCTCTCTCACTCCACACACACACACACACACACACACACACACACACACACACACACACACACACACACACACATATATATATATATATATATATATATATATATATATATATATATATATATATATATATATATATATACATATATATTAAATAATAAAACAACACACAGACTTTTGAATTCACTCACATATGTACATGAGACCAGGGTATTAGGATAATGCATTGTATCAGTTTTAAGTTATCTGCTGTTTTTAAAGGTATTAATAATTTCTTTTATGCAGTAAATGGCTCCTAAGATTAATGATAAAGAGTCGCATGTATGAGTAGATAAGATGTCCTGGGTATGACATTAAACTGCATCTCCCTGCTGCCTTGTAGGGTATGCCTCTTCAGGCAAAGGCTAAGAGAAGGGAACTCTCACCAAATCCCCCTGCTGCCTTGTAGGGTACGCCTTTTCAGGCAAGGGCTAGGTCCACCGCCGACATCTGTGGTGGCGTCAGGAAGGGCATCCAGCCTTAATACGAAGCTGCCAATCTAATAATATGATGTGGATAAAAACGCAAGATCCGCACCGGCGACCCATGATGAACATGGAAAAGCCAGTTGAAGAATTATTATATATATTACTTGGGAAGAATTTTCATAAAAGGAATAAACAAAGGAATTTTGATAGTTTCTCTCCTAAGAAACAGAAAATCTGGATAACAGATGCACATACACATTATAGATAGCCTAGATAGTGTTAAGTGCTTGCATGCCTTCTCGCTTGCAGTTTCCACCGCTTGCTAGCTTAGTGCGAAAAATGGAGCAGTTCTGCATAGGCTTTCCTTGCTAGTTCACAGCCTCTCTGTCATTTAGACTTCTGCAGTGCCTCCTCGTGACCCCCTAACGGAAGCCGCCTTGCCGCGGTGGGGGGGCTTGAGGTCCCAATGATCTGGTGAGCCGGACCAGAGGGCTACCCATACTGGAGGGGTCACCAGTGAGGGATGAGACAAAATGGCTTCCTGGTGCACCAAGGCCTATGAGAGGGGATGGTGTACCCACCCCTGGTTCATTCCATCTTGGACCAGGGAGAACTCTCCCACGTGTGTTTGCCGTGCGTAGCATCCCGTATTACCAGGAGACAGTAGTCCTGGAGGTTGAGCGATGCTGCACGCTGCGCCCTGCAGCTAGCAACACACCTCTTTGGTCCTTTATTCTGGTTAGACGGGTGGCTTGATCAAGGCCCGGTCAAGTCAATCGGCTGGTCAAATATGGCTAGGGTCAAGCAGGTACTATTCAGTCGGTAGCGCATAGGTCCCGCGACTGTTATCAGTACTGTAATAGTGGCTGCGTATATTTCCTCATTACCCCTGTGGCTGTTGGGAGATTTTGAACCCCAACTATAGCTTCCCCTCGTTGGACTCCATGGTGGGTGGGGGGATGAGGTAATAAAGAATTCAAATTTGTATGAGTACTACAAATTTACAAA
>NC_051389.1:48439924-48446560 GCF_015228065.2 Penaeus monodon
AAAAAAAGGGGAATTTTCCCTTAACAAGGAAAGACGGGCACAAAAAGACGACCGGGGCCCCGTTATGGCAAAAAATCTGAAATTTGTGAGGGATGCAAGAGCCCTTTAAACAATCGCACATTTTGGGGAAAAGAGGGCAAATTTGACAAAGAGTATGTATTGTCTCCCCATATACACTGAGAAGTATGGGGGGGATTGTAAAATAAGGGTCTTATTATTTCCATAGGGAGACTAATATTTTTATAAATTTAATTATGCATAATGTTTATGAATATTTTTAACTTAGAGTATAATTTTTGCTTTGTTTTTTAATTTGTTATTGTTTTTATAAGATATCTTTGATAGATTTTTAAATTTTTTAAACATTTTAATATTTCTATTTACAAGGTATTCGTGCTAATGACCTACTGTTGAGCGGCAAAAATTTTTAAAAAATCAATAATAAATCGGGGTCACCCTGGAAACTTGGGCACCGCGGTCCCGGATAAAGGGGGGATTTTGGGAGCACGGAGGGCCCCCAGGGGTATGGACCATGGCTCCCCGGGCGTGTGGACATTCCCTTGCTCCCCCCAACTCCTGCCCCTCACCACCCGGGGGAAAGGGGGCACCCGGGGGGAGTTGACCTTGCCAGCCCTCCTCCTTCCGATAACTCCTGGCAGAAAATCTCCAAATAAAGGATGTGCTAGGGGGGGGGGTGCTGTCCCTCCCCCCGCAAGTGGGCGGCGGGGGTTTCCCATTGGGGCAAATGTTGGGGCATGGGTGGAACAAAATTACCCCCTGCTGCACCTGGAAACCCCCAACCCGTTTTTTAAACCTTTCCTCACTACGGGAGGTATGAGTTTTAGATCTGATTGCTTGCAAGGCCTACGAGAGTCCAGTTATCCAAAATAGAAGGGTCATAAGATCTCTAGCTTTAATGCTGAAGGATAGCTGAAATTGCAGTGAAATGGGGCGCTGAAAAAGACTGCCAGTCAGTTTTCCATCGCTCACTGCGCAAACCCCACACTATTTCAGTTTTAACCATCTGTATATATTGCATCGATCCTTGGTACTAAAATTCGAAAAATCTCTCTCTGACTTCTGCTGGGGATCTCCCCCTTTCCCCAAATTTTCCGACCAACCCAAACCCAATTTGTTTTAGCGGGGGGGAATGGGGGAACTCCAACCCCAGAACCTTTTTGAGATTTAAATTTAGATTTCCCACAAGACCCCTCATTTTCCTTTCCCATAGGATCGCTATTCTCAAGGTGTTAAAAAAACCAATTGGATGTAGAGATCCGGGAAACCCCTTTGTAGTCTCTGTCAAACGGTATGTATCCTGGTGAATGAAAGAGGTGGTTCTCCACTCTCAGCATAGGGGGCTCCATAGGCAAACCGAAACCCCGTACAGATTCTGAGATTTCTTTATAAAACCGAGCCCAAACATCCGAGAACGTGAATTGCAGTGAATAAGCCTCACTCCTAGTCAACTTACTACGAATAACGCTGGAAAAGCCGTAAAGGTTGGGGGTCTGCCCCCAAGATAGTGTGAAACCCGCAAAATACAAAGCGCTTTTGTAGCCTTCCTTTTAAGTTTGATGTGAGGCACCCAGTAACCCTTGATCAAAAATTAGACCAAGTCTTCACCTCTTGGCAAATTGCAGGGGTTTTTGCTCCTAAATAGAGGGAAGGGAGGAATTTTCCCTTGTTATGAAAGTATACCCCTGGTCTCATTCAGTAGAAGAACATTTAAAGAAAAATTTTCAGATCAATTTGGAGTTGATTATATTTTCAGCTGAGTAGGAAAGCTTACGTTGGGTTTTCCTCTCCTCGCTACAAAAACGCCGCCCTTTAAAGGCACCAAACATAGCCTCTGCTTGCGGGGGAAATTCGTGATGTGAAGTGTTTAAAACAGCATTTTAAACCCCCTGAAATCTTTCACAGACCCTGGAATCTGCAGTTGATCTAAAAAGATTTCCATCCGCATTTTAAAGTCGCCATCTCTCCCAATCCATGGACGGGAATCCACACCCCTGCAAAAGATTGAAAGTGGTCACTTCCCCTGCGAGTAAAATTTTCATCTGTGAATCAGGTAAACCCAAACTGACGGGTCATTTTACAGAATGTCCCAGTTTGAATTTAAAAATGTGGGGGAGTGCATGCTCAAAAAACTGCTTACCTTATGAACAAATACCCCAAAGGCCCCCTTTCCTCGGGTTGCACAAAGTTGTCTCCCCAGAGCTGATGCCGACCATTGAGATGTAACAATGTAAAGTCGTGTCAAGCCTATTCTCACAGCCTTCCCCTACAGTGTTGTCTCAGGGGGATGGCCGGGAAAGGGGAATACCTGATGTCCATTATGTACCCCTCCATGAGGTCCATTTCAAAGGCCCCAAAAAGGATTTAAATTTTGGAATCCTCTCAGGAAAATCGGACGATTTTCCCTGGTCATAATCTCTTGTGTAATACAAAACTAATTAATAAGCTTCAGATGTTGCGTTTTTCCCCCTTTCGCTAAATTTCCCCTGCAGTTCCATTGGTTAGGGATCCTTTTCTTTAAACTACCTCTTCAAAAGGGGGTTTTGGCAGCACCTGGGGTCAAGGTTTCCCCCAAAAACCTTTACTGTCCCTTTCCCGGGTTTGGGAGAATCTTCTGGGGGGTTTTTTACCCGGGGAACTAGTTTCCACAGGTTTCCCTTGGACAGGTTTCTTTGCCTAGGCAAAGAAAGACTTGAGCTTTGCTCAGGGGCATTTGCCAGCAGTCGACCCCTGGGGATGGATGGGAGCTGGAGCGTAACCCTCTTTATGGCTCCAAAAACCTCATTTTAAAAGAGGCTTTTGAACGGTCAGGATTCCCCGGTTGGCAAAGGACACTTGAGCTTTGCTTTAGGGGGTTCGCTACAGTCGAGGCCCCCGGGGATGTGATGGCAGTGGAGCTGTAGCCCCCGCTTTATGGCTCCCCAAAAACCCCTTTGAAAGAGGTTTTTAACAGGGTCAGGATTCCTTTTCTTGGGCAAGGGCATCCTGTACCTTTTTCTTCAGGGGGATTCTGCCTAGAAGCGACCCCTGTGGATATGGTAGCACTGGACGTCACCGTGAGGGTCCCGGGCCTTTTCCTGATGGGTCCAAAAACTTTTCTTTGGGAGGGGGATCCAAAAACCCTTCCCCTACTCCGTTTGGGTAAACACTTCACAAGAGGCGTTTCGCAAATGGGACTGAGGTTTAAAGGAAGTGGCAGAGTGGTGGTGTAGAACACCAAGGGCAAAGGTTGGTGGGGGAAAAGGGGGGGCGAGAAATGAAGCAAAAGGGTTTACCGGCGTGCAAACAGCCCCCGGGCAAATTGCTTTACATCTGGAAAACTTTCTCCTTTCTCTTTATTCCATCTTCTTTTTCAATTTGTACCTTTTTACATTTCTTTGAAAAATTTTGAGTTTCTTTGCAGGGGAAAAGCATATGGACCTGACAGTGACATCTCCTTTTAACATACTTTTTTTTTGCCCTTTTCCTTAAAATGGCAAAGTTGGCTCCATGCCCATAAAAACCGGGCAGGGGAAGCACCCCATAGGGTTTGGGCACATATGGCTTTACATTTAGGGGTACCATGCCCAACTTAATGATTCTGGAAGGGCTAACTGTTAAAAAATTTGAAGAGAGTGGGTCGACTGTTTTGAAAAAATCAACTTTTTTTAAAAAAAATTTTACTGCCCCTACTTTAAAATTTTCTAGTTTCCCCTAACGTTTTTTCCTCAAATACCTCATCAGGGCTCGGGGAAAAAACAATTCCCCTTTAAATGATTTGGGGGTTTTTTGGGGGAGAAAAAGAAACTTGAGGACCAGGGGGTTTTTGCATTGCTGCGATGGTCCCTCCGTCTGGTGATGAAACCTCAACTATTTGGCACCCTCTCACTGTGGGGTGAGTGAGGAACACGTTTTACATACCTCAACTATTTTCCATGATTTTTAAAAAAACAAGATCCTGATTGATACACCATCAATGGTCTTCCTACAAAGGGACTTACTATTGAAAAACTTTCATTTATCAGGGAAGATTTCCTTATGGATTGGGAGGATTTTCCCCTTTTTTACCCGGGTTTTGGGGGGTAGGACCATTCAAAATTTCCCCTTCTTAACCCTTGGGGGGAAAGGGTTTCCCAAATGCAACATGTAAAGTTCCAGAGGGGGTAGTAGGGGGTTGCGTGGTCATTTGGGGAAACTGATCTTTGGGAAATTTTTTAGTCAATACAAATTAAATTCTTCTTTCCTTCCCCACCCATGGAACCAACAGGGGAAGCTATAGTTTGGGGGTCAAAAATCCCAAAAAGCCCCAGGGGTAAAGAGGAAATATACTCACCACTATTACAAAACTGATGGATTCTGACAAGATTATTGGGGCCCAAGCAACCTTATACCGGGACAAAAAATGCTACAAATTGTGGAGGGCCTGTCGAACTTTTTCCCCATTAAAGCAGTGGTGAAACAGGGCTTGTCCTTGCACCAAAACTTTTCAACACCAGGAGGATAAGGGGGAGTACTATCCAAAGTCATTGGGGGGGCAACCTGGGCAAAGTCAGGTCTCCTCCGACCCTTTACAGTTTGGGGGACACAGTGAGCGGAGAGACCTGTTACTTGCATAATCTGGGGTCACCAGCTCGGGTATAGGGCACCTAGCTCGTTTCCCTTTTTGGATGACCCCGCCCATCAGGTTTTTCTGTCTGCGAGACAAACCCGGGGGGAGGGGGCCCCTGGGGCGACCTGGGGGTCATAGTTTGGGCAGCTCGACGAGACCGGCCGAGAGGGGCCCAAGGGCCCACCTTGAGCCGCCCTGAGGGATCTGTGGCTGGAAGCGAAGGGGGTGCGCCATGCCCCCCGTCGGGTTTGCCCCTTGGTCTTTACGATGATGAAATATATATATATATAATATATATATATTATTATTATATATATATTTAAATATAATATTTTGAGAAACATTTTTTAAAGCCACATTCGCATTGATTTTTTTTTTTTATTTCGAGAATTCCTGGCTTTAATGGCTTCTCGAATCCTTTCAAAAGATATTATTAATTATGAAAAAGATTATGCGAATCAGACAAAAAAAAATTATTCCTGTGAAAATAAGAAAGAAGGAAAAAAACATGTATATGAAGGAAGACCTGACAGGAGACAGTCGTTACTGAGCATTTATATGTGTTTCGAATACTGTTTTGTTGCTGTTATAATTTACTAGCAACATTTAGTCGTTAAAAGCTTTGATCCTCCATCAAAACTGTTACCTATTTCATTCACTTTAGTATACAGAAAATGCATATACATGCGATATTAACGTCTGATTTTTCCTTGAGGAACTGAAGGAACTTGTACCACAATGAAATCACGGAAAATTTATGCTGAATTAGAAAGCAGAGACAGCAGAATTGCAGCCAAGGTCAACACAGAGGTCTATCATATACCCCTTTGGTGTTAAATAGTAATTTCAAATCTGTACGTGGATCTGGTTGCCAACCCAAATCTATATGACAGGTCCTGGACCGTGGGCGGACGACACCTGAATTTTGATTAAAATCGGTCAAATTGTTTTTGAGAAACAAACAAAGAAATCAATAAACATTGCCTGAAACATATATTCCTCCATTGGTGCATATAGAAAAAACAGTTTTGTGAAAACCTGAGAATTTTATGAAAAAGGCCATTCATGTTTATTTTTAGACCACATAAATGTATAACACATTCATATGTGCACACATGCGAAGCACCATTGTTAATACTAAATGAATTCATGATAGATTAAAGCAGAGGCTTCATTATACTTAGAGACATGCTTACTAGTGTCAAAAAAGACATTTCCAAATATTGTGTTGATAGTTACTCATCCTGATAGATACTATAAAATGTCTCGTATTTTGCTACCTCCTCAAAAACACCTTTTACTATTCAGTCTTTCCAACTTCTCATTTTTTGGTTAAAAAGAAATCTCTTGGAGCAGGACAAAAATGTTATTATGGTTGAGGTGGAATGAAATTAAAAGACCTAGTTCAGCTCAGTCTTGAGTTATTGAAAAGGAAAAAAATGGATATAGCGATTGAAATAATATACATGTCCACCAGGAGAGAATTGTTGATTTGAATAACATTTATGTTTTACCATAAATGTCAAATTATCTATGAAATCTGGCAGCAACAGTTGCTTTCCTGAATATATTTCATCGTCGTAGTTATACTGTTGACATATGCACAGTCAAATTACATTCAAGAATTTCTTTCATAAATATAAGGTTAGAAATAATCTACTGAATGCTAAGAATTTATTAGGAAGAGATATAGAAAAGAGATTAGATTCTGGATTCAAAATATTCTGAATCGAATCAGCGTTTACAGTTATCAATTTGAAAGGATCGTCGATAGGATTTCCGGTAACCGTTGCTTTGCTGTTTCCGTGTTTATTGTTATGCTTCTTCAGATGATGGGCCAGTTCCGTCTTTACACACTTCTTTGAGGCACTTTATGAAATCGAAGACCAGCATCAACTACGGATAAAGAGAACGTAACCATTAGTGTAACATTTCGTGTCAAAATGTTGGATAAAATTTTCTAACGAGCTATTCTCATGTAGAGACATTAAAGAAAAATTTCGATCATGTTGGTAGTGATATTGTTTTTC
>NC_051389.1:48449160-48454160 GCF_015228065.2 Penaeus monodon
TTTTTTAGTTCATACAAAACTGACGGGTTCTGATTGCACACCCAAATCTATCGACAGGCCCTGGGCAAGGATTTATTAAACTGTAAACTATTTTTTAGAAACTAAGCGCAATACTGATGTGCTTACGTGTATATTTTTGATAATATAATTATATAAAACATTCATATCCAACACACACACAACACACGAAACACCATTGTTAATTATATAGAATCCTGATAGATGAAAGCAGAGGTTCATTATGCTTAGGATATGGCAAGGAACATTACTTACTAGTACTAAATTATTATAGCTAAATGAATAAAAAATTAAAGAAACCATTTTCACATAAATTGATCACACTCATCCCCATAGATGTTTAAACTGTCTCGCCTCATCCCACTCGCTCAAAAGCACCCTTTCTATTTTAACCCTTCTAACTTCTACTACATTTTTTGGTTTAAAGTAATACTCGTGAGAGGACACAAACGTTATTGGGTTGGGATGGAATGGGGACTAAGAGACGTAGCCCAGTCGATCAGTGTTTAGAGTTAAAGAGAGAGCCGCGATTTACAAACATTCATGTCTATCGTGAGAGAATTATAGATTCGACTGACGACCTTTCTACCATAACGTCAGATATCTAAAATCTTCAAGCAATAAGTGATTTTCCTGAATATTTCATCTCGTAGCTATACCGTCGACGTAAATTTTTATTTTTATAGTCATGTTACATTCAGGACGTTCTACTTTTATAGAAAATCAGGTTGAAATGATCATCTGGATGCTAAGAATTTATATTAAATGTGGATTTAGGAGTAGGTTTTAGGTTTGAAACATTTTGAATCGAATTTACATGTTCAATTATCAATTTGAAAAAAAAAGAAGGATTCGAAGTCATAGGATACCGGTAACTGCGTTTTACTCTCTCCGTGCTATTGTTATATTTCTTTAGTCATAGAAGCATATAATTTCCAATTTCAACCTATTAGTCTCACTTTATAATCACAATAATATTAACCAGATGGAACATCATATTGTTTCCTTGACGTGAGTAATAATTGATTGAAAAAGACCAAAGGATAGATACAGACTATATATAAGAAGAGATAAACAATATGTATATATGTATGCATACAGGCGCGCGCGCGTGCACAGACACACACACACACACACACACACACACACACACAAAAAAAAGAACACAACCACACCACAACACACACACAATATATTATAGATATATTATATATATATATATATATTATATATATATATATATATATATACAAGATAAAATTATACATAATGTCTAAGAATATCTACCACCACCAGGAACTAGTGATACTGCTGATTGCTCATCGACTGCCATGCGGCCGTTAAGTCTTTTATGGGAAAAAAAGTTCCCGAGAGGCCTTTCTCATTCCAGCTATCAAACAGCGGGCCTCCACGATAAAGCCACGCGTATAGTAACACATTGTCAATTCAAGGGTAATATTATGCAGAATTAAATTTTGTTGCCATGTAATTATTTATATTGGCTGCAGGTATGATAGTTATGTATGGACATAAGGTGCACTTCTGTTATAATGGTATTACTTACAGATTAAAGCACTGAAGAAATGCTAGAACAAAAAGGGCATATGGAAGGGAGACCTTTTAAAATGAACAACCATTAGGATTACATTAGTCCTTCGCATCATTAAAGATAGAACAAAATACTAATGATATTAATATAAAAAACATACTATTATGTTTTAAAAGACTTTGATTTCATTAGAAAAAAAGGGGATCCCTACAAAACGGCAATGTACAAAGCGGCAAAACCTGAAGCCCCAAGGGGCTAGGCCCAAATTTACAGGTTTAGGCAAAATTTGGGAAACGAGATAAAAATAGGCCATGCATGATTCGAGATGTGATAAACAGGAACTGCATTTTTAAACCTTAAATGAAGAATCAAAATTTATGTCGTTAGAGTACATTAATCAGGGCCGGAAGACTTTTCGGGGGAAAGAAACCTCATACGTTGAGGGGGCGGCGATCGGTTGGTCTCCTTTGCGTATCTAAACCTAAGACTAAAGTAATCTTCGTTAGCAAAACCATTTGGGCCCTCTACTCTAATTTTTTGCCATCTTCATACATTTATGAATTTTTTTATATGTTTTTCGAACTTCAAAAGGTTGAGCCCCTATCCATTTTATATTTTAATTTCCCTGTAAAAGGAAAGAGTATGCAGTGCGACGGGGTTCATGGTCGAAATCACACGAGTTAGAAGCAAGCAAACTTTAGAAGCAAAGCTATTTTGGCTGCCATTTAGGACGCGTTTTTTTGCCGAAAAGGGTGAACCCAAAAGTAAGGGTTTCCATCCTCACCTGAAAGTGAATTAATTCTAGATCTGCGACTTTTTCAAAAGATGTTTTTAAGTAATAGAAAAAGATCTAGTTTTCTTCAAGTGTTTAACCCGGGTTCTCAAACTTTCTGACTGGATCCAAATATTTATAGTTGCGACCCCCCCTCCCCCGCAACAAACATTTTTGACAACCCCTATCACATTTCCCGTCTCCGTGTATCTACTTGTCTGGCAATGTATGTATATATGTATGCATGCACTTATGCAAGTTTGAATGGATCTCTCTCTCTCTCTCTCTCTCACACACACACACACACACACACTCACACTAACACAACACAACCCCAACACACACACACACACTCACACACACAAAATTTTTTTTTAAAGTCTGAAAACTTACCATTATTAATAGGAAGAAAGGGCTTACTTCCTGGAACACAGCGCCAGCAAATGCGCTCAAACCCCCTCCCCCCCTTCCGGTCTCGGGGCGATGCTGGAAACCGCAATCGATCGTCCTCGACAGGAAGTCGTGATCGGTACTTGTGTTTTATGTATGTCGATCCAAAAGCGTCAGCACATTCTTTGCGGTCTTGGACAATCCTAGATATTCTTCTTATCCTGATACCCAAAAATTTATCCATTTGTTAGGATGGGTAAAGATGAGAAGGAGGAAGAAGGGGGAGGGACTGCAGGTCTCGCGACTCCACAAAATTATTTCGTGATCCCTATGAGGGACTGGACTCCCCCCCTCTGCTTTAGACCATGAAAATATTTCCCCCATGATTTTCTAAAAATCCTTAGTTTGAGGTGATCTTCGATTTCGTAGGCGCCTCAAAAATGTGTGAAGCCGAACCGATCCAGAAGCCGAAGAAAGTATAACAATAAACATGAAAAAGGGGGGGGCTTCGGTTACCGATTTTCGATTCCAGATTTTCACCCTTTTAGATTGCTAATTAAGCCTGTGACCGCTGATTCGCTTCAAGTCATTGCGGCGCATATGTCGACCACCAAAATTCATATGCGTAAGTTTTTTTAGATTTAGGTCTTATTCTCGGGTAGACGTTTCCCCAAAAATAGTGCCGCACCGCTCCCCAGCTGTATATTTAGAGAGAGAGAGAAAAACAATATTTTTTTTCTTAAACACTTCAGTCGTATGCGAGTTCGAACACAGAGTAAATCAACCTAACCAAATTTTTAACGAACCCTAACCTATCGAATGAATAATGTCATTGATATTATTATAACATCTACATTAATTAGACCTGCCAAACAGTCTCAGTAGGAATTAGTTGTAGTTGGCTGCAAATGCTAGCCAGGAAGTATCCCCCTGTTTCCTCGTCAGTGTTAATGGTTCACATTTATATTCGGCAAACAAGTCGACCCCTATTTTTAAAAATATGTATCCTTATCTTTCTTTTCTGCAGTATCTTTATCTATATAGTTAGAATGATTTTGCATACATGCATACACGCATACGTTTATCTGTCTATGAATATTCTATTTATCATACATATACAAATATATACACATGCACACACGTACAAGGATTGTTTCGCTAATAAGCACAGTTTTGCTGATCATCCCTAACGCGCTCAGAAGGCTCCACGTGCCTCCTTTCTGGCTTGTTGAGCGCTCTGATACCTGCTCTTCCCTTTGCAGGGCGCACCGATTATCTGGGATCCGCGTAGGGAAAATGCTTACGTGCGATATAAGCTGATCATTTTGGGTTAGTCTTTTGAATTTATGGTTGCACTGCTGGATAAACGGAATTGAAATCTAACCACTGGTTTATGGTTTTGCGTGGCTGTTGAGAAGTTAGACCATTCTGATTCAGATTACCCTGAGGGTAACAGAACAAACTAGCAACTGAAGGGGACTTTCTGACAGAGAAGGCCCTTCCATAAATATATTTTCTTCATACACGCATCTTTGTCAAGCAAGGTATAACCGCCGTAGAGTAATTCGAATAGCTGTTACGTAATTACTATTTTCTTCATAGGGGCAACATTTAATCAATAAAAAAGAAAAACTCCGGATGTGAATGTTTAAAAGACATTGTAAAGGATATCACTATAGCTAATGTAAGATTAGTAATGACACTTATTTTTTCCTAATGCAGTCCTCGTCTTTTTTAAATTTAATATGACCTATTAGAAAGACGAAAAAGATCTGTTTCATTATATTGATTACTTTACTATACTTGCTGATAGTGCGAATAGTAATTACCTTTTTAGGTGTTCGTTCCTCAGTGACCAGAATACGCAAACCTGACTGAAGAGGCTTCTATCTTGCAACAGTAGCAATACACAGCACAGAATATGCAAATTCTGGCGTTGCAGATGATCATTATTTAATCTTTCTTGTAAGAATTTCTCAGAGAGCGGAGAAATTTCTTTCCAACATTCCATAAATGTCTATGGATACATTCAGTGCTGATATACATACATACATACATACATACATACATACATTATATTATATATATATATATATATTTATATATATATATACATATATATATATACATATACATATCAGCACTAATGTATATGTGTGTGTTGTGTGCGGTGTGGGGTGTGTGTTGTGTGTGTGTGTGTGTTGTTGTGTGTGTGTGTGTGGTGTGTGTGTGTGTGTGTGTGTGTGTGTGTGTGTTGTGTGTGTGTGTGGC
>NC_051389.1:48459160-48461660 GCF_015228065.2 Penaeus monodon
CACAGAAAATAGCGTCAGATGTTTGTGAACACTTGGTGAAGCTTTCAACAGTATAGAGAAGAAAAAGAGGAGAGTCTGATTACAAGAATATCGCGAGTAAAATATATGCAAGATACTGAAAGTGAGGGAGCGATATTTGTGCCTCGGATCACAAAGGAAAGAGCTGCGTTTAGTCCTGTGAAGAAGTCTGACCGAACTAATCATGTGTATACATATATATACATATATATATATAAACATATTTTATATATATGTAAAATTATTATAATATATTTTTTATATTATTATATATATATATATATATTTTTTTTTTTTTTTTTTTTTTTTTTTATTTTTTTTTTTTTTTTTTTTTATTTTTTTTTTATTTTTTCAAGCGCCTTGTCCCACAAGGACGTTGGCGATCGTGGATTTCCACGATTTTCTTGGCAATTTAGAGCGGTGGTTTGCCGTAGCCTTCCGCCCGGTGTTGTTATCGAGTCTGTATTTACCCGGTTCTGGGACCGGCATTGACTTGGGTTGGCTTGCCCATCCCCGCGGGGTAGGTAGGCAATCGAGGTGAAGTTCCTTGCCCAAGGGAACAATGCGCCGGCCGGTGACTCGAACCCTCGAACACAGATTGCCGTCGTGACAGTCCGATTCTCTAACCACTCGGCCACCGCGGCCTCATATATATATATATATATATATATATATATATATATATATATATATATTTCATATATATATATATATATATATATATATATATATATATATATATATATATTTTATATATATATGTACATACATATATATATATATTTTATATATATATTATATATATATTATATATATTTTATTACTATATATATTTATTATATATAAAATATTATATAAAATTATATATATATATTATATATTATATATATATATATTTTATACATACACAACACACAACACCCACACACACCCCAAAACACAACACCCCAAAACACACACCACATATATATATATAATATTATATATAATATATATAGGGTGTGTGTGTGTGTGTGGTGTGTTGTGTTGTGTTGTGTGTGTGTGTGTGTGTGTGTGGTGTTTTGGAGGGGTGTTTTGTTACATACATCATACATACATACATATATTACAAATATATATATATTTTATATATTTTATATATTAGTTATATATATATAATATATATAAAATTTATATATATATATATATATATTTGGATACTACGCTATAAATGTCAAGAGTATACGCCGTCATTAGGTACATTTAGCCATGCTTTTTGCTGCCAAATATTAAGGCAGGATGTGAAACAGACCGTGCGAAAGTGCCATGCTGATCTGACGCATAGTAGACTAAGCTGGTATAGCACTACACACACTTGCTGGATTTTTTTTTTGTCAAGCATGAGTTGTCAGTTGCACAAGACGCTGAAGGTGAGATTTGAATACCTGCAAGGACAGGATCCAGACAATAAAACAATTTTCTAGTCTAATATTGCCATTTTTTTTCTTTACTAAGACTTGGCGGAGTATAGTTTTCACTTCCAAATTATGAAAAGAAAAGACAATTTCTAAAAGATGAATAGTGGGATTGATCTGATTTTATTCATAAGAAAACTATTGGTATGATGTGCATGTTTCATTTTTGTTACATGGCTGCATTTATGTGATAGAAACTAAGAAGTGTGATAAAATACGTTTTTTTTAAATTTATAATTGCAAGTACTATAATTTTTTAGAGACATATTAGGCGCAAAGGATATTAGAATTGAATAGTGGAACCGATACCTCTTGTATCTTGTACCTTGTTCACTAAAACAACAAACCAAAAAGTAATTAAATCAAGAACTGATAACATCATCAGATAAGTAAAAGAGTGAAGAACAGAAATAGCCACTTGCTAAAAAAATGAAAAAAGCAAAAGGTTCCCCGAAATCATTAGAAAAATCCTGGATATTTCCCAGGATGAAATAGTAGTAATCCTGAAGTCCAGAATGGCCATATTGCATTGGAACACTGCATTATCACGCTGCATAATGAATTGCAAGGGGAAAATGGCCACTGAGCAGTGCATTATTGAGGTTTCATTTTCACACTTTCTTTCAGATACTTCTCATAACAAGTATTTCTTAAGAGATTTGAACGATTTTAAGAGTTTATGAAGATGAATAGGGTGCTTAGCTAGACAGCTCCTCGCTTCATTTTCATCGTTTCAACATATACATAATGAAAATACTTGAAAAAAATCTAAATAAATTTCTTACTTCTACATTTTTATTGATTAGAAAATATTATTATTACTTATCATTTATTTATTTATTTGATAAAGTCAAGTGAATTTCTGTAATTCTATTTGTTTATTTCACTTTAAGATGAATGAGAAATATACAGAATAAAAGACTGAACATTTAATGAACTAATGAAATAGGACGAACGACAAAAGCAAGCGAGCAAGCAAGAAAGCAAAGAAAGGCATACATACATGCATACATACATACATACATACA
>NC_051389.1:48470101-48477601 GCF_015228065.2 Penaeus monodon
TTAGAATACAGATTTTTATTGATTTCCGTCATGTTTTCTATGCTCACATCGTGTATCAGCTCGGGCATTCGTTAATGTCATTTACTGCAAAATAAACAATTATGACTGACATGTTATTATAGCTGTTATTTAACTGTTCTTTTCAATTTAGATTATAATACTACTTAGTAGTTACATTGAATATCTCTACATAGGAAATCTATTCTCAAAATAAATGATAATCATATAAACATGTAATACATATACAACATTTGAAAATATTGTTTTCAAAAAGTAATTAATTCATTAATATAAAATGTAATGACAATATTACTGAATGTTTACTAGTCATGACAAGGGACGTTCATCTTTGCACAGCATAAACAAATAAGAGCAAATGATAACATATTTGATATTTCTATATAACTTTATAATAATCTTCTGTCGTATAAAACTATATAATAATTTGTGTATATATAGGGTAATTCGAATTTACCTATCCTGAAGCCTGAACGCCACATGGGCAACGCGACAGCATCAACACTCTTCTGATGACGATGGACTCACTCTGAACAGTGTTGTCATGCTAGTATATTAATTTTTTCATATAGTCTGTACTATATAGCTACACCATTAGCTATGTACATTTAGAACTATCAGCATGCTACTGGATTATCTATTCTCAAAATAAGTATATGGCTATGCATCATACAGATATACATACAACATATTTATAAATATATAAATATGTATTTATTACATATAATATACTATAGTAATAGAATTACTCATATCCGAAGTGAATGTATATCATATAACAGATAGTATAGAGTACACACTCATCAAAGAAACTCATATCATAACACACTCTTATATATATATCATATATATATCTATATATATAATATATATATATTAATATATATATAGAACATCTATGTAGACATACAATAATTATGTAATATATGATATATGTATAAATATACAATATATATATATATATATATATATATATATAATATACATATACATATTATATATATATATATAATATTATTTTAATATAATATATATAAAATATATATATATATATATATATATATATATATATATATATATACATATGTGTATATATGTCTATATATATTCTGTATACACATATATAATATATATGTGTGTGAATGTAATATAATATATATATATATATATATATATATATATATATATATATATATATATATATATATATATATACACTTACACACACACATACATACACATATAGACACATTTATGCATATCTAACATATACATACATATATCTAATATATATTATATATATATATATATATATATATATATATATATATATATATATATATATATATATACACATATACGTACACACGCATATATATACACAACGGATACTCACAACCAAAAGTGACACTGGAACTTCTACAGGGTGTGAAGTCGTGTGGTGACTGGATGTTGAGTCGGCTTTTATATACAAAGCAGTGGCGTCTTTGCTGCTGTGTCTTGGTGACGCAGGTGTCACGGATGGGCAACACAGGCCAGCTTGTGGTGACGTCAATAGAACTGAAGTATTTGGATATATTATAAAAACTCATTTGCTATTTACGCACCCTAGCTAAGAAATATTCATCTATACATGTACAGAGATATACTTGTGTATATTTATGTAGTATGGCCGCAGCACTCGTATACTGAATCTTCAATTAGCTCTTACGCCCTGTCTCTGCCTTTCCCTCTTTTCTGTACGAATATACATAATTTAATACGTAAAATATAAATTTATATATATGTATATATAATTATATATGTATGCATGCATACACACATATATACATATATACATATGTGTATAGATATATATTTGTCTATCTATCTATATCTAGCTATATATATTACCCACACTCGCTGTTATTTTATACTTTAATGAAAGAAAATTAAGGTGCTTTTCTTAGAAGCAAATATGGTGGAACCTTTAAATAAAATGGAAAAAAGTATCTGACTTCTCTCATTGTTAGTTATCCACCACTCTTCCTTTGCAAGGCAGTGGAAACTTTCAATTGTATTTCTTAGATTGAAACAAATTTTATTTATTTTCCTTTTACATCTGTACATCCATTATTCTTCACATAGAAAATGGTAGTAATATTGCTAGAAGTTTTGCATCTTATCGTATCCGTCTAAGTTCACATACAGTCCGAATATCACACAATAAGACGATTACAATGATCATGAGCGTTTGTTGATATAAGAATGCCAGTGATATATCAACAACTGAGGATATACATTTTGAGTTTTTAAGATAAAATCATACCGGCACAGGTTGATTTTGAAGATATTCGACCCACCAAAATTGTAACCATGGCGTTTCAGACTCTCATTATTGACTTCAAATTTAACCCATGTAGAATGATCATGTATATGATATAGTGCTAAAATTGCACAGAAACATTATATGCATCTTTACATATGAAGGGACATATAATACGATTTGTGATTAATACAAACAGAAACCCCTGAGGTATTCGCAAAATGTATTGCAGAATATCGCAATCTGATTGGCTGGCCTCAGTGTATCACTTTATATCAACTGGAGGCATACAAATGTAAAAGATGATTCAACTGGTTCCAATAATGTGCGTGTAAAGGGCAAGCATGTTTTAGGATAGTATTAAAGTGTATCAAAGTGTTAGGGGTTTCGGAGATGCTACCAAAAAGGCCTTTTGTTTTAACCTAGATGCTAACAAAGCGAAAAGATGTTTCAAAAGGTTTCAATATTGTATGTTTAAGGGGCAAACATGTTTAAGGATGTATCAGATTGTTAGGGTTTCCGGTGATTCTACAAAAAGGGCCTTTAGAAAGCAGAGACACTAGATTTGTGGCCAGAGTCAGACAGAAGTGTGCCACAAAATTTAAAAGAACTCGTCCCTATTGACAATCATGGACCACTTTTTTAGTTCATTACAAATCTGAACGTGGTTCTGATTGCACACCCAAATCTATACGACAGGCCCTGGACCAAGGGATTTATTAAAATCTGTAAAACTATTTTTGAGAAACTAACGCGCTAATACTGATGTGCTTACGTGTATATTTTTGAATAATATAATTATATTACACATTCATATTCACACACACACAGACACACGAAGCACCATTGTTAATTATATATGAATTCCTGATAGATGAAAGCAGAGGTTTCATTATGCTTAGTGATATGACAAGCGAACATCACTTACTAGTACTAAAATTATTATAGCTAACATGAATAAAAAATTAGAAGAAACAATTTCACATAAATTGATACACACTCATCCTCATAGATGTTATAAACTGTCTCGCCTCATCCCACTCGCTCAAAAGCACCCCTTTCTATTCAATCATTCTAACTTCTCATACGGATTCTTTGGTTTAAAGCTATATACTCGTGAGAGGACACAAACGTTATTAGGGTTGGGATGGAATGGGGACTAAGAGACGTAGCCCAGTCGATCAGTGTTTAGAGTTAAAAGAGAGAGCCGCGATTTACATAACATTCATGTCTATCGTGAGAGAATTATAGATTCGACTGACGACCATTTCTACCATAACTGTCAGATCATCTATAAAATCTTCAAGCAATAAGTGATATCCTGAATATTTCATCCTCGTAGCTATACCGTCGACGTAAACTTTTTTATTTTTATAGTCATGTTACATTCAGGACGTTCTACTTTTATAGAAAATCAGGTTAGAAATGATCATCTGGATGCTAAGAATTTATATTAAATGTGGATTTAGGAGTAGGTTTTAGGTTTGAAACATTTTGAATCGAATTTACATGTTCAATTATCAATTTGAAAAAAAAGAAAAAAAGGATTCGAAGTCCATAGGATACCCGGTAACTGCTGTTTTACTCTCTCCGTGTCTATTGTTATATTTCTTTAGTCATAGAAGCATATAATTTCCAATTTCAACCTATTAGTCTCATTTTATAATCACAATAATATTAACCAGATGGAACATCATATTGTTTTCCTTGACGTGAGTAATAATTGATTGAAAAAGACCAAAGGATAGATACAGACATATATAAAGAAAGAGATAAACAGATATGTATATATGTATGCATACAGGCGCGCGCGCGTGCACACACACACACACACACACACACACACACACACACACACACACACACACACACACACACACATATATATATATATATATATATATATATATATATATATATATATATATATATATATATATACAAGATAAAATTATACATAATGTCTAAGAATATCTACCACCACCAGGAACTAGTGATACTGCTGATTGCTCATCGACTGCCATGCCGGCCGTTAAGTCTTTTATGGGAAAAAAAGTTCCCGAGAGGCCTTTCTCATTCCAGCTATCAAACAGCGGGCCTCCACGATAAAGCCACGCGTATAGTAACACATTGTCAATTCAAGGGTAATATATTATGCAGAATTAAATTTTATTGCCATGTAATTATTTATATTGGCTGCAGGTATGATAGTTATGTATGGACATAAGGTGCACTTCTGTTATAATGGTATTACTTACAGATTAAAGCATTGAAGTAATGCTAGAAACAATAAGGGCATATGGATTATGGGAGACCTATGAAAATGAATTGCAACTCATTAGGATTACATTAGTCCTTCAGCATCATTAAGCAGATAGGAAGCAAGAAATACATAATGATATTAGATATGAATATACAGTACATAGATTATGTTAATAGACTTTGATTTCATTAGAAAAAAAGGCGACTCCTCTACAAAGCAGGGCAATAGTACAAAGCGATGCAAATCCTGAAGCCGAAGGATAGCATAGGCCAATCTGAACAGGATTGCATGGCAGAAATTGGAATCGAGAGTAAACAGTAGGCGCACTGCATGATATCGGAGATTGTGATAAGCAGGGATACTGCATATATGTTAAGCCTTAAATCGAATGAATCAATATTCATGCTCGTTAGACGTACATCTAATCAGCGACCCGGAGGAAGACTTTGCAGGGGGAAGAGAAGACCTCATACGTTGAGGTGGCGGCGAGTCAGGTTGCGTCTGCCTTTGCGTATCTAAACCTAAGACTAATGTAAGTACTTCGTTAGCAATGCCATTTGAGCCATGCTACTCTAATTCTTGCCATCTTCATACATAGTTGATGAATGTTATGTTAGTATGTTAATTTCGAACTTCAAAGGTTGAGCCCGTATCATCATTTTATATTTTAATTTCCATGTAAACAGGAAAGAGGTATGTTCAGTGCGACGAGATTCATGGTCGAAATCACCACGAGTTAGAAGCAGAGCAAACTTCAGAAGCAGATGCTATGTTGGCTGCCATTGAGGACGGCGTTTGTTTGCTCGAAAAGGGTGAACCTAACGTTAGGTTTCCATCCTCACCTGAAAGATAGAATTAATTGCTGAGATCTGCGACTTTTACAATAGATAGTTTTGAAGTAAATGAGAATAGATCAGTAACGTTTTTCTTCAAGTAGTTTAGACCAGAGGTTCTCAAACTTTCATGACTGCGACTCCTAAATATTGATAGATTCGCGACCCGCTCCTCCAGCAACAAAACATTTCTGACAACCACTATAACACATTTCCCTGTCTCCGTGTATCTACTTGTCTGGCAATGTATGTATATATGTATGCATGCACTTATGCAAGCTTGAATGGATCTCTCTCTCTCTCTCTCTCACACACACACACACACACACACACACACACACACACACACACACACACACACACACACACACACACACACACACACACACACACACACACTCACACACACAGATTTTTTTAAAGTCTGAACAACTTACCATTATTAATAGGAAGAAAGGGCTTACTTCCTGGAACACAGCGCCAGCAAATGCGCTCAAACCCCCTCCCCCCCTTCCGGTCTCGGGGCGATGCTGGAAACCGCAACTCGATCGTCCTCGACAGGAAGTCGTGATCGGTACTTGTGTTTTATGTTTGTCGATCCGAAAGGCGTCAGCACATTCTTTGCGGTCTTGGACAATCCTAGATATTCTTCTTATCCTGATATCCAAAATTTATCCAGTGTTAGGATGGGTAAAGGATGAGAAGGAGGAAGAAGGGGGAGGGACTGCAGGATCTCGCGACTCCACAAAATTATTTCGTGATCCCTATGAGGGACTGGACTCCCCACCTCTGCTTTAGACCATGAAAATATTTCCACCAGTGATTTTCTAATAATCCTTAGTTTGAGGTGATCTTCGATTTCGTGAGGCGCCTCAAAGATGTGTGAAGCCGAAACCGATCCAGAAGCCTGAAGAAGTATAACAATAAACATGAAAAGAGGAGGGCTTCGGTTACCGATTTTCGATTCCAGATTTTCACCCCTTTTAGATTGCTAATTAAGCCTGTGACCGCTGATTCGCTTCAAGTCAATGCGGCGCATATGTCGACCACCAAAATTCATATGCGTAAGTAATTTAGATTTAGGTCTATATTCTCCGGGTAAGACGATTCCCAAAAATAATGCAGCACCGCTTCCCCAGCTGTATATTTAGAGAGAGAGAGAAAAACAATATTTTTTTTCTTAAACACTTCAGTCGTATGCGAGTTCGAACACAGAGTAAATCAACCTAACCTAATTTTAACGAACCTAACCTATCGAATGAATAATGTCATTGATATTATTATAACATCTACATTAATTAGACCTGCCAAACAGTCTCAGTAGGAATTAGTTGTAGTTGGCTGCGAATGCTAGCCAGGAAGTATCACCTGTTTCCTCGTCAGTGTTAATGGTTCACATTTTATATTCGGCAAACAAGTCGACCCCTAGTTTTAAAAATATGTATCCTTATCTTTCTATCTGCAGTATCTTTATCTATATAGTTAGAATGATATGCATACATGCATACACGCATACGTTTATCTGTCTATGAATATGTCTATTTATACATACATATACAAATATATACACATGCACACACGTACAAGGATTGTTTCGCTAATAAGCACAGTTTTGCTGATCTCATCCCTAACGCGCTCAGAAGGCTCCACGTGCCTCCTTTCTGGCTTGTTGAGCGCTCTGATACCTGCTCTCCCATTTTGCAGGACGCACCGATTATCTGGGATCCGCGTAGGAAACTGCTTACGTGCGATATAAGCTGATCATTTTGGGTTAGTCTTTTGAATTCATGGTTGCACTGCTGGATAAACGGAAGTTGAAATCTAACCACTGGTTTATGGTTTTGCGTGGCTGTTGAGAAGTTAGACCATTCTGATTCAGATTACCACTGAGGGTAACAGAACAAACTAGCAACCTGAAGGTGACTTTCTGACAGAGAAGGCCCTTCCATAAATATATTTTCTTCATACACGCATCTTTCGTCAAGCAAGGTATAACCGCCGTAGAGTAATTCGAATAGCTGTTACGTAATTACTATTATCTTCATAGGTGCAACATTTAATCAATAAAAAAAGAAAACTCC
>NC_051389.1:48515101-48520101 GCF_015228065.2 Penaeus monodon
GTTTTTGGCAATGGCAATTTTTCTTTTTATCTCCGGTGAATCATCATATGTATTAGTTAAAACAGCTCCAAGATAAGTGAACTCTTTCACATTTTCCACAATCATTCCATTGATTGTAACATGTTCATCATTGTTCATTGCCGGTTATCTTTGAATCTTCATGATCTTAGTTTTCTTGGCATTAAGAAACAAGCCAGGTCATCAGTATACTGACATAATAACATACATGCATAAAATGTTCATTCCTCAAAAACTGGTACACTTTTTCCCTAAGTGTTTGAGACAAGATAATCGTGCATGTTGTAATCTTCATATCATTGTATATCGAAATAACTACTAAACAGTTAATCTGTGGGGCTGCCTTACAAATGAAAAGATAAGTCTCATAAATAGGAACCTCGAGGCTGGGATGTAGTTGTATGTAAGGAACAGATTTCAAAATAATACTTATGAATAATCATCAGTTTAAATACCAAGCAATCGATTCGATCAACTACACATGATGAGAATTTAGCATCTATGTTAACTTACTATTGGTCTCATTAAATGTCTAACACGCTGACCGGGATGTTCTTTCAGCAGGAGTCAAAATTTCCTACGATTCAGGTGGTCATATTACATCTGTATTTATGTGTATATCTATGTATATATTTATAAGTGTGTGTGTGTGTGTGTGTGTGTGTGTGTGTGTGCGTTTGTGTGTGTGTGTGTGTGTGTGTGTGTGTGTGTGTGTGTGTGTGTGTGTGTGTGTGTGCGTGCGTGCGTGCGTGTGTGTGTGTCAGAACAAATGCCGGATATATTATATTTCGAAAATGATTAAAAATGATTAAAATAGAGGATTTCTTTCTAAATTCCGAGTCTGTGCAAGCGTGCTTCCGTCAGCCACAACCTGGATAAATGGAACGATTTGATGGTTATGACTCTAGCTGGTATCTGCTGTCACGTGATAGATAATGGATCAATAGGGGAACAATGAACTTTACAACACAGTTTGTAGCCAATCACGGACAAGTAATCGCTAGAAACGTGTTTCCATTCGAACAGTGTTTCAATTTAGCGGTTTTCCCGCTAAGTCTGTCGGTTTTTTGTTACAATAATTAATTAAGCAATCTAATTAATCGCAATTTCTTAAATGTATAAGGGTGGGTGGGGGGAGGAGGCGGTGACTCAAATATTAATGAACTAATAAGCATATAATTTCTTTGATGCAAAATGTTAAATTTCAGGAAATTTATCTTTTTTCGGGACATACCATGTGGGCTGTCGTCAAACATCTAAGGGGAATATGAAATGTGCCAACACCGCACACAAACTTCAAGATTCAGTTTCATACATAAGCCTGTATGTATGAAGAGTGTTTTAACAATTCATCAAAGACTTTCATTGCAGCGCAACTGCAAGAATTAAGATCCAACGCGATTGAAAAGTTTTGCTGCCCCTCTGGCGAGACCGCAAACTACGCTACAGATATCGCGCGGAAGAATCAACGTAGCACTAGGGCAGCTGGACCGCGGTGGACGGGGGGACACAATTATAGTTACATGTGTATCTAGGTGCATTCAGGCTCTGTCTTGTCGTACCCACAACTATTATGCTGGTTTAATCTTCGCCGGAGGGTCTAACGCTTGGAGGCAACAGTGAAAGCCTGGTCGAAGCCCCAGGGATAGGAGAAGCGAGTACAGTTGATTTAAGCTTGCTGTGTATACTATTGAAATTCTTGTTTTTTCTTAGACGGAAGGTCGAAAATCGGGAGGGAGTAGCGAAGGGCAGGCTTCGTGGGGGCAAGAGGCTCGATAATGTGCAATTTGAGACAAAAACGAACATCAGGAACGAAATACAAGGAAAATTATTTCAATTACAATTTATGTCAGTTTATGCATACACACACGCGCATAAATATGTATAGATATATGTATATATATATGCATACATACATACATAGATACATACAATATATATATATAGATAGATAGATAGATAGATAAATAGATAAATAAAGATATATATTATATATACACTCAAATTTGCGCACACACTCACGCTTGTATATATCAATAAATGTACTCATACATGCACCATACATACATATATCCCCTTAGAAGATTATTCGATCATACCATATATCAGGCAGACTTTTGGCCTCGGCGATCTACTAAAAAAGGAAGGAAAGAGGGAAAGAAAGAATGAAAAAAATGCCACTTAGTCACATTCCCTTATTAATATTCGGTCCGGAGAGCAAAAGAATAAAGTAGTATGATATCTCAAAATGACGACCATTAACCATTCTACCCAAGACTGAAATGAAGTGTAAACCAAGCTCACTTCACTGAAACTTGTTGCATGATTCCAAGGAGGCCCAAGGCGTCCCAAAACTGGTCGCGGCAGACTGGTAAACCAGTCGCCTGTTTGCTCACCTCTGCCATCCATCTTTCCTATTATAAACGTAAATTTCTATCTATGGGTAAACGCATTACACTATCATATATAAGTGGGGCGTCTATATCCGTGAACCTCACGAGACTATAATATCCTTCGGGAACATCATCCCCGAAGAACTATCTCTCGGTTACGCGCGAGCCAACAGCCGGTACTTTCCTGTCCCATAAAAGGGCCTCAGGTGATCAGAAAATGATAACCTGTCATGGTCAATGATACATCAAATGGAGAAAAAGACTATCGCAGTCTGCTGCGCGCACGCGCAGACACTAACCCCCCCATATATTATATATATATATATATATATATATATATATATATATATATATATATATATATGTGTGTGTGTGTGTGTGTGTGTGTGTGTGTGTGTGTGTGTGTATGTGTGTGTGTGTGTGTGTGTGTGTGCGTGTGTGTTAATATATATATATATTATATATATATATATGTATATATATATATATATATATATATATATATATATATATATATATATATATATATATATTATATATATATATACACACACACACACACACATACACACAAACACACACAAATATGTATATAAATATTTAAACACATAGATATATATAAACACACACACACATATATATTGCGTGTACATACATGCACACGCAAATACACACACAGACGCGTGTGTGTGCGCACGCGTCTGTGTGTGTGTGCATGTATATATATATATATATATATATATATATATATATATATATATATATACACACATATATATACACATATATGTCTGTGAGGTGTGTGTAGGTATGTGTGTGTACTTATAAGTATATATAAAGGACACCCACCCTCGCAATATATATATATATATATATATATATATATATATATATATATATATATATATATATATATATATATATATATATATATATATATATATATGGTGCGCGTGCGTGTGTGTGTGTGTGTGACAGAGAGAGAGAGAGAGAGAGAGAGAGAGAGAGAGAGAGAGAGAGAGAGAGAGAGAGAGAGAGAGAGAGAGAGAGAGAGAGAGAGAGAGAGAGAGAGAGAGAAGAGAGAGAGAGAGAGTGTATAAGGTGTGTGTATAATTTTATTTCTTCTTTTCCATTTGCATATACACAATGTGCATGTAATTAACGCATAAAGTCAATACGAGAAAATTCAGGTCTGAAGTACTCAACAACAACTCAAATATGTATTAAGAAAAAAAAAGTGCAGACAAAATATTATGTTAAACATCTAAACATTATAAAGCAAATAACTATAAATAGAACAGATCGTATCAATGTTACGAAAACGATCAAGACTAGAAACTATTGTAATCAAATGCAATGTCTCCTTATATATAATCTTGTCATTTTTTTTTTAACGGTAAGTTCATGTTTGCGCCGCCGTGGTCACAGCATGATACTTAATTGTAGTTTTCATGTTGTGATGCTCTTGGAGTGAGTACGTCCCCAGTTCCTTTCCACGGAGAGTGCCGGTGTTACCCTTTTTAGGTAATCTTGTCATATATGCTTTTAAGCTAACTACTCAGCAAACGGTGAGAGTGCCCTATAGCAAATTTTGTCTCTCGACTCGCTTTCAGCTGCACACGTCCAGGAAGGTCCGAGAACTTTCAGAGGTAACAAGGAGGCGATGACTCTGAGATTAATTAACTTGTAAGCATACAGTTTCCTTGATGCAAAATGTTGAATATCGGGATATTGAGCGGTTTTCAGGTTAACCTTGTGGGCTGTTGTTACAAATCTAGGGCGAATACAATATTACATTTGCCAACACAGCACGCAAACTTCAAAATTCATTTTCTTGATGGCCTGTATATGTGAAGAATGTTCTCACAATTCATCAAAGACTTTCATCGTGATACTACTGCAAAATTTTAAGATCCTACGCGGTTAAAATGTATTACTGTGTCATGTCGTTCGGTAGAATCAAAGTTAGTGATGTGACTCAGTTATAATTACATGTATTTTCAGGTGCGCACGGGCCCTGTCTTGCTGAATCAAATATCAGGATGCTTGTCTTCCCTCCGCCGAAGGGTCGAAGGCTTGGAGGCAACAGTGAAATCCCGGCCTCACCTCGTAGGGGGGGGAGTAGGGGGGTGGAGCTAACTCGGGAATATACAAGGAACAACGAAAAGGAATATCAGAAACGAAACCCCGGGGGAAGGGGAAACAAGTACAGTTACATATATTCAAGCTTGGCCCGGTTTTCTTTTGCCGTGTATACTACCAAAATTCTTGTTTTTTTCTTCCCCGGAGGGCAGGTCTCAAGGAGGGTGGGGGGGGGGAGGGCTCAATAATGTGCGTTCAATGACAGAAGCGGACATCAGGAGCGAAACGAACGCAAGAAAGGCTATTTAAATGTTACTGGTCTCGAACCGACGGTTTACTTGCGTCTTTGTAGAATCTTTAACAAATTTTATGTCACAGATTAAAATAATATTTGATCTACGCGACATATGTAGCCTATGCCTATGTAAATACAATATTGAGACAAACAATAACGTAATTACGAGGAAGCTTGAAAGTGTAATAAGGATTGACACTAAACAAATTCTA
>NC_051389.1:48530101-48531569 GCF_015228065.2 Penaeus monodon
TCATGTTTCGTTTTATGTTCTGTGCGATTTTTGGTTTTACCAAAGAAATAGATAATTTTATAATACTCTTTTGATAAGTCCCCGACTGTATTTAAAAAAGGAAGGCTGAATAAGACCTAAACTTATTTTATTTTTAAAGTTTAAAAGATCAACAATCAAAAACCCTAAAGTATAGATGAAGCATCTGTACACGCCTCTCCTCGGGATTTCAACCACGCCTTCCTCACTTCGGCTCATTTGCACAACTACGCTTCACACACACACATACGCACACTACCGTCGCTCCTTTCCACAATTCTTCTGTTCCAATAGTCATAAATATTATTATGACATTTCTATATGTTTTAGATATCTTCAAAAGAAGCTAAATCGAAAATAATAATAATGCCTGTTTTAAAGGCCCCTAAATTACATAGCTCATTTGCATCCCCTCTTACACCATACACTCGTTCTCGGACGCACCAATCGGGTTTTAGCAGTTACCTCTTTACACCCTTTTAATGAGCCCGGGGACGTTGCAAATGATAAACAACACGCTCACTACCTCTCGGCATCTGGCTCTTGGCTTCCGTTTCAGGTCAAGTGCCCGGAAATCGAAACGTTTAAGACGTTGTCGTACGATGCACTTCACTGATAAGGAGTTTTGTGGAAATTTCATTGAACTCTGCAGGTCCCTGTCTGAGGCGTGTAAAGAGCATATAGTGTTAAAGGAATGAGAAATGAGGCGTATGAGAAATTTAAATAGGATGCTAAGGCCTTTCGAGATGCTGTAACAAAAATAATTTCAGGAGATGCTTTCGAAAAGAAGGGACGTTAATTTCACACATTCTGAAGTAATTAAACCAGGGCCGACTTCCAGTTCATCGCAAAGGCACTCATGAGACAATTCATTTCTTATCCTCATCCAATCTTTAACCCATTTTCTCCTTTTTTCGTTTTATTTTCTTTGCTGCATCAAAAGCCAAGAGCAAAATTTCAAATCCTCGTCACTGAGTGGAGAGGCCTTGTCCACACACCACGGCGTCTCGGCAGAACTGTAGTAGATTGAAACACATTTAGGCGACGCTGAAATCGGAGTGAGATCGGAATCTGATCTGTCGGTTATAGCGTCTGTCGGGGAATTTATAAATTTTCTCAAGTCGATGCGGGCCTTTTGTATATATAATAATAACATTCATAATCGGAATAATGGGCGGGGTAATGATGAGAACGGTAATGATATAGCAATGATACTAACTAAGATGCACTGTTCATGGGTGCATATATTTTGTGCACAAATATTTATGCAAATAGGCTATGTAATTTAGGGGCCTTTAAAACAGGCATTATTATTATTTTCGATTTAGCTTCCTTTGAAGAAATCTAAAACATATGGAAATGTCATAATGCATAGTTTTTCCCAATTTGATACACTTTTAGCTTCACATTTATGACTATTGGAACAGAAACAATAATAGTTGACTTACGG
>NC_051389.1:48531669-48536669 GCF_015228065.2 Penaeus monodon
GCTTCGCCCCTCTGCTATTGTTGCATTTCGTGGGAATAAGGTGCTGGGTCTTTCTCTCTCTTTTTCTTTTCCTTCTTCTTCTTCTTCTTTTTCGTCTTTGTCTTTTTCTTCTTCTTTTTTCTCTCTCTCTTTTTATTTTTTCTCATTTTCTTTCTCTTTCTCTTTTTCTTTCTATTTCTATTTCTATTTCTCTCTCTCTCGCTCTCGCTCTATCTATCTATCTATCTATCTATCTATCTATCTATCTATCTATCTCTCTATCTATCTATCTCTCTCTCTCTCTCTCTCTCTCTCTCTCTCTCTCTCTCTCTCTCTCTCTCTCTCTCTTCTATCTATCTATCTATCTATCTATCTCTCTATCCTCTCTCTATCTATCTCTCTCTCACTCTCTCTCTCTCTCTCTCTCTCTCTCTCTCTCTTTCACACACACACACACACACTCACACTCACACTCACACTCACACTCACACTCATCCTCACACTCACTCACACTCTCATTCTCACTCCCAATCTCTCTCTCTCTCTCTCTCTCTCTCTCTTCTCTCTCTCTCTCTCTCTCTCTCATCTCCTCTCTCTCTCTCATTCTCATCTCTCTCTCTTCCTCTCTCTCTCGCTCCTCTCCTCTCCTTCTTTTCTCTCTTTCTCTCTCTCTCTCTCGTCTCTCTCTCCTCGTCTCTCTCTCTCTCTCTCTCTCTCTCTCTCTCTCTCTCTCTCTCACACACACACACACACACACACTCACACACACACACACACACACACACACACACACACACACACACACACACACACACTCACACTCACACTCGCACTCACACTCACACTCATCCTCACACTCACTCACACTCTCATTCTCACTCTCACTCTCTCTCTCACCTTCTCTCTCGCTCTCCCCCCCCCCCTCGCTTCTCTCCTCTCTCCTCTCTCTCTCTCTCTCTATGTCCTGTCTCTCATCTTCTCACTCTCACTCTCACTCTCACCTCTCTCTCTCTCTCTCTCTCTTCTCTCTCTCCTCTCTTCTCATCTCTCTCTTCTTCCTTTTCCCTATTTCTCACTCTCCTTTCTCCCCTCTCACTAATGCACTCCCCTCCCCCTCTCTCTCTCTCACTCTCTCCCCCTTCTTCTCCTCCTCTCTCCCCTTCCCCTCCCCTCCCTCCTCCCTTCCTCTCTTCTCTTCTCTTTTCCTCTCCTCTCCTTTACTCTCCTCTCTCCCACTTTTTTTCCCCTCTTTTCTTCCTCCCCTCCCCTCACTCCCTTCCCTCCCCTTCTCTCTTCCTCTCCTCCCCCTTCTCTCCCCCCCCTCTCTCCTCTCCCCTCTCTCCACCCCAAAAACACTCTCTCTCTCACACACTCACTCTCATTCTCACTCTCACTCTCACTCTCTCTCTCTCTTTGATAATGATTATGTATATCATCAGTCACTAGTCCCTGTGTTTTGATAGTATTCGTTTCATTATTTGTATTATCATGCTCTTATATTAATCATCATCGTCATCATCAGTAATTTACATTGCTCTTTCAGGTTATGTTTTTTTTTCATTATTTTTGATTATCCCCGGGTTTTCGGCACTAAATGTCAATGAGACGGTTTACGGGTTGTTGGTTCAGTCTTTACATCTTTATACATTTAGACTTTCTACATTTAATTTCGCTCAAAGGTGAGGGACGTGGACTTTAAGCACATAAAAATACAAAAACACTTTTTAATAGCGTATAAAAACACTAACCGGGTGGGCCTAAGTCTAACATATTTGAAAACATTTTGTTTCTGTTCCAATAGTCATAAATGTGAAGCTAAAAGTGTATCAAATTGGGAAAAACTATGCATTATGACTTTTCCATATGTTTTAGTTTTCTTCAAAGGAAGCTAACAAAAATAATAAAACCCTGTTTTAAAGGCCCAAAATTACAAAATTTGTAAATATTTGTCACAAAATAAGCCCCCCTGAACAGGCATTTTAGTTATTCATTGCTAATCTTCCGTTTCATTTACCCCCCCCATTTTTCCGTTTAGAATGTATTATTTTTAATACAAAAGGCCCGCATCGACTTAAAAATTTATAAAACCCCCACAGACGCTATAACCGACAATCGTTTCCATCTCACCCCGATTTCACGTCCCTAAATGGTTTCAATCTACTACAGTTCTGCCGAGCGCCGTGGTGTTGGCAAGGCCTTCCACTCAGTGACGAGGATTTAAAAATTTTGCTCTTGGCTTTTGATGCAGCAAAGAAAAAAAACGAAAAAAGGAAAAAATGGGTTAAAGATTGGTGGGATAAAAAAAGTCCTGAGTCCCTTTTGCAAAACTAAAGTCGGCCCGGGTTTTTTTACTTCAAAATGGGGAAAATTAACGCCTTCTTTTCGAAAGATCCCTGAAATTTTTTTTGGTTACAGCATCTCGAAAGGCCCTTTAGCATCCTTTTTAAAATTTTCTCATAGCCTCTTTTCTCTTTCCTTTAACACATACCCTTTTTACACGCCTCAAGGGGACCCCTGCAAGTTAAATGAATTTCCCAAAAACTCTTATCGGGAAGGCATGTACAAACGTTTTAAACTTTTTCGATTCCGGGCACTGCCCTAAAAACGGAAGCCAAAGCCGATGCCGAGAGGTATGAGCGGTTTTTTATCATTTGAAAACGCCCCCGGGCTCTTTAAAAAGGGTGAAAAGATAACTGCTAAAACCCATTGGTGGTCCGAGAACGAGTGATGGTGTAAGAGGGGAGCAAATGAGCTTTTAAATTTGGGGGGCCCTTTAAAAACAGGCATTTTTATTATTTTCGATTTAGTTTTTTTGAAGATATCAAAAAACATATAAAAATGCTAAAATTTTATGACTTTTGGAAACAAAGAATTTTGGAAAGGAGCGACGTAGTGTGCGTATGTGTGTGTTGAAGCGTATTTGTGCAAATGACCCAAAAAGTGAGGAGGGGTTAAAATCCCCGAGGAGAGGGGTACAGATTTCACTATTTTTGGGGTTTTTTTGATTTTTGATTTTTTTTAAACTTTAAAAATAAAAAAGTTTAGGTCTTATTCAGCCTTCCTTTTTAAATACATCGGGACTTATCAAAGAGTATTAAAAAATTTATCTTTTTTTTGGAAAAACAAAATCGCACAAACTAAAACGAAACTGACACAGTAAAACACAAAACAAAAACCAAACAAAACAGACATAAAACAGTAAAAACACAAAGCACAAACATTAAAAAAAAAAGAAACCTTTTCTCACGAAAAATTAACTTAACACAATCCTGTCACCAAAACCACAAGTCCCCTGGCTGGAACCGAATAGACTTTTTTTGAAGACCCGGGGGATTTTTCCTTGTCACCTCGGCCCGCGAAACTAAGTTTTGGTCTAAAAAGATTTGCAAAAAAAACGTTCCTATAGTCTTTAAAAAAAACCTTTGCTAAAGAAAAGGGGTTTTTTTTTAAAAATTTTTTCATAAAATCAATAAAACTTCTATAATAAACAAGAAAAAAAAAAAAAAAAACATTAAAAAAAAGAATATCTGAAAATGTTTATATCGTAAGTTCAAAATTTCGTGTAAAAATGAAAAAATGTAAAAAAAATAAATTTAAGAAAAAACATAAAAATTTAAATAATGTTTAGAAGTTTCTTTTTTAAAATTTAATTTTCTTTTTGGTGGTCTATTTCTATTTTAGCAGTTTTTTTTTTTTGTTGGCAGTTTCCTCACCGCGAGGGGTATCCTCACCTCCGGGGATACAAGCGGGTTTTGGCGCCCTAAGAGGGTAAAGGGAGCACCTCCGCCGTGGAGCGGGGGGGGACGCCCCCCTTTCACCTCGAAAGGGGGGGGGGGGGAGCAAAAGGGCTTCCGGGAGACATAACAGAAGCCCCACTACAAACGGACCAGAAAGACCGAATGACACTTTGGTGGGACGAAAAATGCCCTAAGAAAAGCAGACTCTGCCCCCACACAATCTTTCGCTTCGAACATTCAAATATTCTGCAGAAGTAAACCCGATACGGGGATAAACGAAAATTTATCGCGAAAATGAAACGCGGGATTCAGCGATTACGAAAACTCTGTCGCCTCAAAGCTCCATTTTTGTACATGATATTTTTTTTTGTATTTTAACCCGAAAATACATATTTTTTGATGTTTTTATATTTAATTCTATCAAACTATGCCGAAATCTTTTTTTTTAGATCACATCTTTTCGCAGTCAGCCCTCTACCCCCATTCGTTTTTCACAGTACCATTGTCGTTTCGTAGTGAATTGTGTTTTCAGTGCACTTTTGCTTTTAGTTTTTCCAAAATTTGTGAAAAAAAATTCATATTCGGAGAGGTTTCATTCCCGACCACCCTTCCCTTCACCTAAGGGAAAAATTTTGCCCTTTAAAATTTATGATTTTGAATGGGCCAACACTTTGGGGAGGAATACGGGATTGGGAGGGGTTGCCTTATACGGGATGTTTGGGGGGGGTTTCGGAAAAAGAGCTGCCCTACGAGAAACGATTTATCCAGGGGGGAATCAGTTAAAAAGAATTCGGTTCATAAAGGGGACCTTTTCGGGAGTCTTGTGTTAGGAAGGAGTTCATTCGTTGTTCGTTGCGGACGCCGACTCGAATCTTCCGTGACGAATCTTTACTCGGGCTTTTTTAATTTTTCCCTTCCTGTATCTTTTTAAAAATGATTCTTGGCTCGGTCTTTTTTTGCTTTTACTTTCTCTTATTTTATAAAAACCCCTTAATGGAATTTTGCCCATATCCCACGCCCGCCTCCCGGCTGGGGTTGGGTACGGTCCATTTTAAACAATTAAATCAAACCTTATTTTCATCACGTTTCCTAACATTTTCATTTAGGGCATTTTTACTCTATTTACCCAAATTTTTTACCCTATTTTTTTAAGCATTAAAAATTAGGAAAAATTTTTTTTGGATTCACGAAATGATTTTTAAAGGGGTAAGTTTTCTTCCTTGGATTTTTTTGTATTTTTTTTTTTCTGGTGGAAAAAATAAAACTTTGCTACCTAAGGGGCTA
>NC_051389.1:48538128-48555628 GCF_015228065.2 Penaeus monodon
AAAAAAAGTTATCTTGGGCTGCTACAAATGAAAAAGTGTCTCATAAATAGGAACCTCGAGGCTGGGATGTAGTTGTATGTAAGGAACAGATTTCAAATAATACTTATGAATAATCATCAGTTTAAATACCAAGCAATCGATTCGATCAACTACACATGATGAGAATTAGCATCTATGTTAACTTACTATGGTCTCATTAAATGTCTAACACGTAGACCGGGATGTTCTTCAGCAGGAGTAAAAATTTCCAACGATTCAGGTGGTCATATTACATCTGTATTTATGTGTTATTCTATGTATATATTTATAAGTGTGTGTGTGTGTGTGTTGTGTGTGTGTGTGTGTGTGTTTTGTGTGTGTGTGTGTGTGTGTGTGGTGTGTGTGTGTGTGTGACAGCGTGTGTATTGTGTGTTGAGATTTTGCGGTTTGTGTGTGTGTGTGTGTGTTGTGTGTGTGGGGTTTGGTGTGTGTGTGTGTGGTGTGTGTGTTGTGCGTGCGTGCGTGCGTGTGGTGTGTGTTCAGAACAAAGCCGGATATATTTTTTTTCGAAAATGATTAAAAATGATTAAAATAGAGGTTTTTCTTTCTAAATTCGATCTGTGCAAGCGTGCTTCCGTCAGCCACAACCTGGATAAATGGAACGATTTGATGGTTAGGGACTCTAGCTGGTATCTGCTGTCACGTGATAGATAATGGATCAATAGGGGAACAATGAACTTTACAACACAGTTTGTAGCCAATCACGGACAAGTAACCCGCTAGAAGAAACGTGTTTCCATTCGAACAGTGTTTCAATTTAGCGGTTTTCCCGCTAAGTCTGTCGGTTTTTTTGTTACAATAATTAATTAAGCAATCTAATTAATCGCAATTTCTTAAATGTATAAGGGTGGGTGGGGGAGGAGGCGGTGACTCCAAATTTTAATGAACTAATAAGCATATAATTTTTTGATGCAAAATGTTAATTTCAGGAAATTTATTTTTTTTCGGGACATACCATGTGGGTTCGTCAAACATCTAAGGGGAATATGAAATGTGCCAAAAACCGCACACAAACTTTAAGATTCAGTTTTATACATAAGCCTGTATGTATGAAGAGTGTTTTAACAATCAAACAAAGACCCTTTCATTGCAGCGCAACTGCAAGAATTAAGATCCAACGCGATTGAAAAGTTTTGCTGCCCCTCTGGCGAGACCGCAAACTACGCTACAGATTATCGCGCGGAAGAATCAACGTAGCACTAGGGCAGCTGGACCGCGGTGGACGGGGGGACACAATATAGTTACATGTGTATCTAGGTGCATTCAGGCTCTGTCTTGTCGAAACCCACAACTATTATGCTGGTTTAATTTTCGCCGGGGGGTTCTAAACGTTTGGAGGCAACAGTGAAAGCCTGGTCGAAGCCCCAGGGATAGGAGAAGCGAGTACAGTTGATTTAAGCTTGCTGTGTATACTTTTGAAATTCTTGTTTTTCTTAGACGGAAGGTTTCGAAAATCGGGAGGGAGTAGCGAAGGGCAGGCTTCGTGGGGGCAAGAGGCTCGAAAATGTGCAATTTGAGACAAAACGAACATCAGGAACGAAATACAAGGAAAATTATTTAAATTTAAACAATTTATGTCAGTTATGCATAACACACACGCGCATAATATGTATAGATATATGTATATATATATGCTTTACATACATACAAGATAATACAATATATATAAAATAGATAGATAGATAGATAAAAGATAAATAAGATATATATTATATATACACTCAAATTTGCGCACACACTCACGCTGTGTATTAATCAATAAATGTACCATACATGCACCATAATACATATATCCCCTTAGAAGATTATTCGATCATACCATATATCAGGCAGACTTTTGGCCTCGGCGATCTACTAAAAAAGGAAGGAAAGAGGGAAAGAAAGAATGAAAAAAATGCCACTTTTGTCACATTCCCTTTTTAATATTTGGTCCGGAGAGCAAAAGAAAAAGTAGTATGATATCTCAAAATGACGACCATTAACCATTTACCCAAGACTGAAATGAAGTGTAAACCAAACTCACTTCACTGAAACTTGTTGCATGATTCCAAGGAGGCCCAAGCGTCCCAAAAAATGGTCGCGGCAGGGCTGGTAACCAGTCGCCCGTTTGCTCACCTCTGCCATCCATCTTTCCTATTATAAAAAGTAAATTTCTATCTATGGGTAAAACGCATTACACTATCATATATAAGTGGGGCGTCTATATCCGTGAACCTCACGAGACTATAATATCCTTCGGGAACATCATCCCGAAGAAAATATCTCTCGGTTACGCGCGAGCCAACAGCCGGTACTTTCCTGTCCCATAAAAGGCCTCAGGTGATCAGAAAATGATAACCTGTCATGGTCAATGATACATCAAATGGGAGAAAAAGACTATCGCAGTCTGCTGCGCGCACGCGCAGACACTAACCCCCCCATATATATATATAATATATAAAATAATATATATATATATTATATATATTATATATATGTGTGTGTGTGTGGGGTGTGTGTGTGTGTTGTGGTGTGTGTGTGTGTAGGTGTGTGTGTGTGTGGGGTGTGTGCGTGGGTTAATATATATATATATATATGATATATTTTATATATATATAATTATATATATATATATATATATATATATATAATATATATATATTTATATATATATAACACACACACACACACACATACACACAAACACACACAAATATGTATATAAATATTTAAACACATAGATATATATAAACACACACACACATATATATTGCGTATACATACATGCACACGCCAAATACACACACAGACGCGTGTGTGTGCGCACGCGTCTGTGTGTGTGTGCATGTATATATATATATTTTTAAATTATATATATTATTTTAATATATATAATATACACACCCCTATATATACACATATATGTCTGTGAGGTGTGTGTAGGTTGGGGTGTACTTATAAGTATATATAAAGGAAAACACCCATCCTCGCAATATATATATATATATAATATATATATATATATATTATATTAATATATATATATATATAAAATATATATATAAATATATATATATATATATGGTGCGCGTGCGTGTGTTTTGGTGTGGGGAAGGAGACGAGAGAGAGAGAGAGGAGAGAGAGAGAGAGGAGAGACTGGGGGAGAGAGGGAGAGGGGGAGAGAAAAGGAGGAGAGGGAGCAGGAAGAGGAGAGAGAGAGAGAGAGAGAGAGAGAGTGTATAAGGTGTGTGTATAATTTTATTTCTTCTTTTCCATTGGCATATAAACAATGTGCATGTAATTAACGCATAAATCAATACGAGAAAATTCAGGTCTGAAGTACTCAACAACAACTCAAATTGTATTAAGAAAAAAAAAGTGCAGACAAAAATTATGTTAAACATCTAAACATTATAAAGCAAATAACTAAAAATAGAACAGATCGTACAATTTTACGAAAACGATCAAGGACTAGAAAACTATTGTAATCAAATGCAATGTCTCCTTATATATAATCTTGTCATTTTTTTTTAAGGGTAAGTTCATGTTTGCGCCTCCGTGGTCACAGCATGATACTTAATTGTAGTTTTCATGTTGTGATGCTCTTGGAGTGAGTACGTCCCCATTTCCCTTTTCCAGGAGAGTGCCGGTGTTACCCTTTTTAGGAAATCTTGTCATATATGCTTTTAAGCTAACTACTCAGCAAACGGTGAGAGTGCCCATAGCAAATTTTGCTCTGGGACTCGCTTAAACTGCAACACGTCCAGGAAGGTCCGAGACTTTCAGAGGTAACAAGGAGGCGATGACTCTGAGATTAATTAACTTGTAAGCATACATTTTCCCTTGATGCAAAATGTTGAATATGGGGATATTGAGCGGTTTTAGGTAACCTTGTGGCTGTTGTTACAAATCTAGGGCGAATACAATATTACATTTGCCACACACACGCAAACTTCAAAATTCATTTTCTTGTGGCCGTATATGTGAAGAATGTTCCACAATTCATCAAAGACTTTCATCGTGATACTACTGCAAAATTTTAAGATCCCACGCGGTTAAAATGTATTACTGTGTCATGTCGTTCGGTAGAATCAAAGTTAGTGATGTGACTCAGTTATAATTACATGTATTTTCAGGTGCGCACGGGCCCCGTCTTGCTGAATCAAATTTTCAGGATGCTTGTCTTCCCCCCGCCGAAGGGTCGAAGGCTTGGGGGAAACGTGAAATCCCGGCCTCACTCGTAGGGGGGGGGGGGGGTGGGGGGGGTGGGGGGGAGCTAACTCGGGAATAAAAAGGGAACAACGAAAAGAATACAAAAAACAAAACCCCCGGGGGGGAAAGGGAAAAAAGTACATTTACTTTTCAAGCTTGGCCCGGTTTTTTTTTTCCCGGTATACTACCAAAATTTTTTTTTTTTTTTCTTCCCCGGGGGGCAGGTCTCAAGGAGGGTGGGGGGGGGGGGCTAAATAAGTGCGTTCAATGCAGAAGCGGAATCAGGAGCGAAACGAACGCAAGAAAGGGCTATTTAAATGTACGGTTCGAACCGGGTTTATTGGGGTTTTTTGTAGAATCTTTAAAAAAATTTTATGTACGTTTAAAAAAATATTTATCACGCGAATATGTACCCTATGCCTATGAAAATACAATTTGAGAAAACAATAAGTAATTACGAGGAAGCTTAAAAGTTAAAAAGGAGACACTAAACAAAAATTCTAAAATATGATAATAAATCTCTGTCTGTCTGTCTGTCTGCTGTCTGTCTGTCCTGTCGTCTTCTCTCTCTCTTTTCTCCCTCTCTCTATATATATATTATTATATAAATTATATATTTATATAATATTTTAAAATATATATATATATATATATAATATATATATTTTAATATATATAATATATAAAAATTTTAAAATAAAATTTTTTTAAAAAAAATTTTTACCAGAGTTTAAAAAATATCGTAAAGGTTATAATATGGCATTATAAATTTTAAAATGCATAATATTAACATTTTAACAAATCTCAAAAAAGTAAAAAATAAAACGGAACAACTAAAAGAAGGAAAAAATATTAATTATCTAATGCCTCTTTTTGTAAAGTCTTATCTTTAAAGTTAAAAATAAAATTTTTTAAGGCCTTTTCGGAAGTAATATAAAAGAATGTAAAGGAAAAATAAAAACGTAAAAAAAAAGAAAAGAACCCAACAAAACCGTTGAATATATCCAAGATTTTGTGGATCAATGCCTCAGTCTAACGGAAAAAAATTTGGGGTTGTTGTGGAACGGTTTTAAAACAAAACTTTTATTAACAATTTTTGGGTGGGTTAGAAATAAAACAAAGATTGCGAATCTTCGATGTTTTGACCGGGAAGAAGCACCATAATTTATTACTCCCTCCCCCGTCTTTTCCTTTTTGCCCAGAAGGTAACAAAGAAAAAATTTCTAGCGTACAATAACCCAAAAAAACAAACCGAGATGGAAAAAGGGGTATATAAAAATTATTTTAAATTAAAGATTACGAGGTAAAAAGGGGAAATTTGGGATACATTCCCTTAGCATAACACTAAATAAAGGTATACCATCTTTAAAACGTATAAAAACAAAGAACTTTTGGGGGGTTAAACATCAGTGTTAAGAGTTTTATTTCTGTATCATACAAGAGGGGAAGAAAATAGAATACAAAGGGAATTTGAAAGTACATAGTAGTCAGCAAGTCATAAAAGAAAACAAGAAAACCCGAAAACCCTTTGGGAAAAACGACGTTAATGTAATAGAATGAAGAAGAAATAATAGAGATAAAAACACGAATAAAATTTTAAAAATTACTGTCAAAGAAAGAAATTAACGAATTCTTTAGCATGGTGAAATATAGTAGGACGAACAGACGTTGCTGAATAACAATAACACTAGAATTTAGAAAATTTCCCTCTAAATACATGATTTTTGTTGTTGTAGTATGTAGGAAGCAAGGTATTTCACAATGTCCACATACAAACGATTTTCAGGTTTTAAAGAATTCTCCCCACCCCCCCCTCTTTCGATTCATGGCAAAAAATGGGATGTTAAGGTGAGGAAAAGACATCGGAATGGAAAATAATGTGCTCAGTCGGGCCATTCCCTACTGAAGAACAACCCTTATTCAGGCTGACAGGCTACAGAATTTAAAATTTACAACAAAATTTTCAATCAAAAACTAAATTTTGGTTCAAAACTGTTAAATTTTTTGTTTGGCCCTTTTCATATCAATTTTCAAGTTTTATTGCCTCATACCTTCTTAAAATCTATTAATTATACATACATAAAAACCCAAACACACACACAGTCACACACAACACACACACACACACACACACACACACACACCAACACACACACACACAAAACAAACCAACACCACACACACACAAAACACAGCACCCCACACGCATGAAAAAAATATATATATATTAAAATAATAAATTTTAAAAATTTTTTTTATAATACATAAAAAATAAAAAATTATATAATAATATATATATATTTATTATTAATTTATTTTATATGTAAATTAAAAATAATAAACACACAACAAAAAAAAAAAAAAATTTTATTATATATTATATATATATATATTATATATATATAAAATTATTTTAAAATTTTAATATTTAATATTATATTACATAATAAAAAACAATATATATATATACTTAATATTAATATTTATATTTATTATATATAAAATATTATTATTATATATATAAATAACTACAACTACATATTATATATATATATATATTTTATTATATATTATTTATATAATATTTTTAAATTATTTTTAAATTATAAAATTATATAGTTTTTTTATTATATATATTATAGTGTTTGGTGCATATTTTATATTAGTGTTTTGGGCCTACGACGGGCCCTTTTTGGGGCATCCTTTTTTATTCATGACTATTCTTGCTAATCCATTTAACATGCGCAATCCTTTCTAGGGGCTGGGGGTATTTCGCCAAAAAATAAAAAGGGAAGGTCCATGTTGCTTCCCACTTTTAGAGACCCGCCCTAAAAGGTTGCCAAAACCTCTAAATAATAACCTGAGAGAGGGCCGTTTTTCCTGCAGGGAATAAATGGCTTTTAAAAAAAAAAAAATTTATACATTGTATTTTTGTATATATATAAGTACACACACATATATTTACACTTATACAGATTTTATTATATATATATATATATATAATATATATATATATATATATATATATATATATATATATACCACATACATAATCACACACATCGATTATATGCATAACTTATGTAATATAAGTATAAAAAAAACAAATAAAACATGTATACGTATACTATATAAATATTATATATATATATAATATATTATATAAATATAATATTTATTTTTAAATAGTATGTATATATATGCATATACGTTATTATGTATTTGTGTGAGTGGTGTGTTATTATTTTTATATATTTATATATAAAATATATATTTAAATATAATTATAAAAATATATCTATAATATTATATATATTATATTATATAAAATATATATTAATAATGTTTGTGTTGTGTGTGTGTTGTGTGTGTGTGTGGTGGTGTGTGGTGTGTATATTACCACCATACATGAATGTATATATATTCATATGTTACCACCCCCCATCCCCAAAACCACAAATTTTTTGTTCAAAGTATGAAACACACGCTTTTTCCCCTCAATGTTAAAATTTTCTACATTTTCATGATTATTATTTACCATAAGGAAAAATAATCAAAAAATAACACTACCCATTGCCAAAAAAAAAAAAAGTATTTGGAAAATTATTCAAGCATCCAGGAGTCTGTGCAAAAAAATGATAAAAGCTCTATTGTACTAAAACCCAAATTTTTTCCAAACCCTTGAATTGGAAAAAATATGGTTCCTGGTTATCTGATGATATTTTTCTCCCAGCCTTACATAGGGGAAAGATAATCTTAAAAAAAGGTATTGCTACCAAAAGGGAAAAAAATTTTTTACAAAAGTATTCAAGCACCCCAGGAAGTCTGTGAAAGAAAATTGCCAAAACTCTATTTTACTTATTTCAAAACCCTTGAATAGGGATACGTTTTATAACGGGGAAAAAAGGCATATAGGGGGGGGAAAAAAAAGACTAACAATTTCAACATTGTAAGAAATACTTGAAGGAAATATACTAAGTAGTGAAATGCTGAAGGGGATACAAAATAATAAAAATCCCCGCACACCTTTTTTAGTAGGACTTATTACAGAATAAGTCAACGAGCAACGAAAATACATAACAAAATCACAGACAGGGGGAGATCGCTCTGAACCAAATGACTTCAAAAATGTGGTTTAGGGGCCCGGTAGAAATGAAAGAAACTCGCTTTTATCCGGGTTTCTTCCTTCACCGTCTTTCCTAGTGCCTTGACCCGCGCCAGCCGGAAGCAAAGGGGAAAGGGCCCCAAAAGGAGCCGGGTTAACTGGTTCGCCTTTGATTTTCTGTGAGTAGATGGGGTGGCGAAAGTGGGATATGAAATCAGAATTAAAAATAAATTTAAACTCACGTAAAATAACAACCCTAAATACAGTCATGATGTGTGCTTATTGCAACTACACAAATTGTATATAGTATAAAAATTTTTAATGCAATCATACATATATTATATACATATTTTATATTTTTATTTTTAATAGTTAAATTTGTATATATATATATTTAATATAATTTAATATTGGGAATATTATATTTTAATTATTATATATAATATTACATATTATTATGATATATACTATATATATAGTGATAATAGCATAATATTTTTACTATTATTAAATATTAATAAATTTATATAATATATTATATTAATATATATATATTAAAAAATATAAAAAATAGTATTATGTATTATTTAATACACATCTATGTATTTATCTATATATACATATGTTATTTATTATATTATATATATATTATAAAATAATATATATATAATTTAAAATATATCATTCTCTCCCCTCTCTCTCTTCTCTCTCTCTTCCCCTCTCTTCTAATAATATATATATAATTTTATATATTATATATAAATATATAAAATTTACATAATATTTATAATATATATTATATATATATACTGCACACATATGAATGATAAACACACTTATACATACTCATACTACATACATACATACATACAACATACATTTTTAATACATAAAATTTTAAAAATTTATATATATATAGATAATATATTATTAAAATATATATATATACATATACCACACCATATACAACACATAAATGTAATTAAAATAATATTATATATTTTTATTATATAAAATAAAATATATATGTATATTTAAACATTTATGTTGTATAGTGTGGGTGTATAGTATATATATAAAAATATATAAAATAATTATATATATATATATTATGTTTTATGTATATGTATGATTAGTATGTATGTTTTATTTTGTATGTTGTATGTATGTTGTATATATTGGTTTATACATTCATTTTGTGAGATATATATATATATATATATTAATATATAAAATTTTAATAATATATTAAAAATTTTGTAAAAATTTTATATATAATTATATATATAATATATTTATAAATTATATATATGAGAGAGAGAGAGAGAGAGAGGGGGGGAGGAGAGAGAGTATATATATATTTTAAAATTATATTTATTATTTTTATATAAAAATTTTTTTAAATTACACTAAATAAAAAAAAATAAATAAATTTTTTTATATTGTAATTATTATATATATATATAATAATATTTTATTTAAATATTTATATATATATATATATACATGACACCCCTAAATGTATATATTAATAAAATATAAACACACAACACACACACACACACACACAATAATGATATATATATATATATATATATATATATATATAGATAAATATATTTATTATATGTGTGTGTGTGTTGGTTTTTTTGTTGTGTTGTGGTGGGGTGTGTGTGTATTTATATTTGTTATAAATATGTACTAATATACACACACATAAATTTTATATTATAAAATATTATATATAAATTTTATATAATATATATTTATATATATATATATATATATATATTTTATAAACCCCCCACACAAATTATAGATATATAAGCAAAAAATAAAAATTTTATATATATATATATATTATATATTATATTATATATTTTTTTATATAATTTTAAATTTAAAACCTGTAGTGCTCCCCCCACCCGCGCGGGGGATGCGCGTTGCATGAACACCAGCAAAGTTTTTATACGAAGGGTCGTCACAGGGCAAAACACATTTGTCCCTTTTCCGCTACGCCCCCGAATAAAGCCGCGTAATATGAGGCAGTCTGGATGGAATGTAGACCCGGGAAAAAAAACTCTCTTCTCCTCGCCCCTTTTTCTTCTCTCTTTTTTTGCTCGAATGGGGCTGACTTTCTGCCATACCCTAAATTTTTAGGGTGGGTGTAATATTTACACTAAAACTATGATTTATTTTCATTTTGTTTATATATGTATAGGTATGTGTATGATAGTATTTTTATTATTTTCATAATTATATTATATATAATATATATAATATATATATATTATATATTATATATATATATAAGAAAAAATCCAAAATGCGAAAACTAGATTTATTAAAAAATTAAACTACAGTTCGAAACCCACCCGGATTTCCCTCCCGCTCTCTCTCGAGAAAACCCTCCAAATCAAGCCAGCAGTCTTTGGGCCCCTTTCACCTCACCCACGTTTTTCACTAACCTATCTTCCTCTCTTTTACCCCTCATAAGCAAACTCCTTGGTTTTAGTTTTTCCTTTTCTTTCCCTTTCCCTCCCCTTACCTCCATCGCCATTTTTCCCTCCTTTGACCGTTTCATTTTTTCTCTAGGTCCTTGCCAGTCTCTTCCTTCGTGGTGGGTTTATTCCCGGGCCCCCGAATTTTCCTCCATCCCAAAACCCGGGTCCATTTCCCGGCGTTACCCTGAGGCCCTTCAAAGCCTTTGACAAGGAATCGGTGGTAGTCCTCGACCGTGTCCCCACCGCAGGAGGCCGGGACGTTTTGGGTGACGCCTCACTTATTTTTCCCCCGACCAGGGGACCCCCCGTGAAGCATTGCTGCTATCTTCCCCATTCACCGAAAAAAGATAGCGGTTTTAAGGGCACAACCCTCGACTTCCTCATTTTATGGGCTTCCTAAAACCCATAAGTCGGCCGGCCCCTGCGCCCCCTCATTTCCCCGGGGTCTAAGACGCACTTCTTTCAAAACCTGCTCCCACTCCCCCTTGGCACTTTTTCCCCACCTCCATCATCCAGGACTTAATCTCCCGGCCCGTGGTGTTTCGCCCGGGGATCATGATGACTTGGTGTTTTGGTGGGCACTATGCTGTTTTTTGTGCCTCCTGTGATACGCAATATTTGAAGAGACAGGCGCCACTCCTAACTCTGTTTCAACAAAGCACCTGTACCAGGGGGCATAAAACAACGCCCTCTTTTTTCCCTCAGTGGGACACAGGCATAGATGGACTGGGAGTTTTACGGGAAATTTTTCCTTCCCTTATGTCCACGCCCCAGGGGGGGAATCCCCCTTTAAAACTGCTGCGAATTTTCAAATAAAAGCGCTTTTTTCTGCGATAGTCTCCCTGCTTCCCAGATCCTCCGGCTTTCCCTATGCCGGCTACCCTGCGCAGGTCCGCCCGATCCTCCGACCTTACCCCTTTGCTTCCCTTCGTTTTCCTACTTGCCCCGCGGCCTGTTGCGTCTCCTCCTTTCTTTTTTACTCCTCCCCTCCCTTTTTCTTCAGACCTAAGATGAAAATTTAGTGGATTTTAAACTTTGTTTATTTTCAATAAAATTTGTTTTTTGGTTTATGGGTTTTTTACAAGTAATCACCCCGGAAAAAGGGTTTTTCGATTAAAACCCCCCCCCCCCCACACAAAACACACCTTAGGGTATGATTTTTTTTATAATAAATTTTGGAAAGCGTTCGAGTTTACACATGCCTTGATAGAATAAAACAAAATTATTTATTACCCAGTCTTCTTTTTTTTTTTTTTATTTACTATTCAACAAAAGGGCCTCTTCCTTCTCTCTCTCCTCCCTAAAAAATAATTATATAATATATATTATAAATATTTATAATATATATAATATCGTTTTACATGTGTTATATAGTATTATATAATATATATATAATATATATATATATATATATATAATAATATATAATTTGAGAGGAGGGGTGCGAAGATGCGAGGAGAGAGAGAGAGGAGAGAGAGAGAGAGAGAGAGAGAGAAGGGGGAGAGGGTGAGAGAAGAGGGGGAGGGGAGAGAGAGAGAGGAGAGAGAGAGGGGGGGGGCGAGAGAGAGAGAGCGAGAGAGAGAGAGAGTTGCAGAGCTCTCTCCGCTCTCCCTCTCTCCTCTCTCTCTCTCTCTCTCTTCTCTCTTTTTAATATAATTTTATATATATATATTATATTATTAATATTTTGTATAAAATAACGATTTAAAATAAACACAATATATAACATATATATGAGATATATACATATTATGTATGTATTAGTTACATGTTGTAGTTTTATATTGCATATATTTATATACAATACATTATTTTTTATATATAAAATATATATATATATATAAATATATATAATATTATATATATATATAAATTAATAAGGCACATGTATGTGTTTTTAAAATATATATTTATATTATATAATAATATATTTTTAAATAAATACATATAATATGTATGTAATATATGCATATTTTAAAAACATACATACAACCATAATAAATATATTATATTATTTATATAATTATATATATAATAATATATATATATTATATATATTATCCATATATATTAAATATATGGATTGAATATTTTATATATGTATATATATATATATAAAAAATATATAATAAAAATATAAAATATATATTTTATATATTATATATTATATTTTAAAAAATTTTATCTAAAATCTATATTAATATATATAATATATATATATATAATATAAATATATAATATAAAATACATAAAAATAATAATAATATATATATATAATATATATTATATATAATTTTAAAGAAATAAATACATGTTTTTAATATTTAAAATTAATTATTTATATATTTAAAAATATATATATATATATATATATATTATATAATAATAGTTTTGAAAATCCCAGTATTGCCGCGCGCGCGTCAGCACTACTGGATTCAAAGAGAGGATAGAGAGATTTTGTGTGCGCACAAAACCACAAACCCCACACACACACAGCCAACACACCCCAAAACAAAAAGAGAAGATAGAGAGAGAGAGAGAGAGGGGGGAGAGAGAGAGAGAGAGAGAGAGAAAAGAGAAAGAGAGAGTAGATGGGGAGAGAGGAGAGAGAAAAAAAAAGGGGGAAAAGGGGAAAAGGCGCGTCGCACTGGTATGTTAAGCAAGAGGGTAGGCCATAGCAAATCAACACCCGGTTTCCCAAAATGTAAATCAAGTTAAACCAACGACTTCGTTCACCTATAGTGGGGTCTCATATTTGAGTCAACATTGGATATGGAATAAATATTTGAACTGTTAAGTAGCGTATTCTTGATTTATCAAATAGAAAAATTAAAATTTTTTATTTTACAAGTGTTTTGCTTTCTAGTAATTTTCAAACAAGTTCAGTCGTGGTTCCCTCTTTTGTGAGTTGGGGAAAAACGTGTATGTAATAAAACAAAAAAAGCAGCATTAAGCCCTTTCAGATCTTTGCGTAAACCTTTACATTATTTTTTGTTCCCAGCCCCCTTTGTGTAGCAAGCTTATGTTTCCCACCAGAACAAAAAAAATACCGACAAAAACACAAAAGAAAATTATCCTTTAAAAACATTTCGTAATACCGGCAAAAACGTTTTTTTATATTATTTAATGGCTTAAAAAAAAAAAATGGATCAATACTTGGGTTTTAATGATGTGAAAAAGAAAATAAATGAAAACGATTAGGGAAAAGTGATGTAAAATGGATTGAGTAATTGTTTACAAGGGACCTACCCCAAATCCCGCCAGGGGGCCTGGGGTGGAGATAGGGGAAACATCAAAACGGGTTTTTTATAAAATAGAGAAAGGAAAGCTGAAACCCCCGAGCCAAGAATCTATTTTAGAAGATACAGGAAGTAAAAATTAAAAGCCCGGTCAAGTTTCGGTCCGGAAGTTCGAGTGGGCGCGCGCGAACGAACGAACGATGAACTCCTTCCAAAAAAACACCAGATACCGCAAGGTCCCCTTTAAAAACCGAGATTTTCTTAACAGATTCTCCCCCGGTCACGTTTCTCGCTAGTCGCAGCTACGTTTCCCTAACCCCCCCCAACATGCCGTATAAAAGGGTAACCCCTTGCCACACCGATTCTTACCCAAATGTTTGGGCCATTACAATAATCATCACATTTAAAATGCAAATTTGGTTTACCTTTTGGTGAAAGGGAAAGGGTGGGGCGGGAAGTGCAACCTTGCCGAAAATGAATTAGTTTTCACCCCGAATATTGGAAAAAAATTTGAAGCACAATAGCACTGTAAACACAATTTTTATTTCGAAAAAGAGCAATAGTAGTGACAACAGAAATGTGGGAGGGCTGCACATGCGCAAAGTATGTGTATCTAAAAAAAAAAAAGTTTTTTTCGGCATAGTTTGATAGAAATGAAATATAAAATACTCAAAAAATAGTTGTTTCAGGTTTTTAAAAAACAAAAAAAAAATACAGATGTACAATATATGGAGCTTTGAGGCGACAGGTTGCGGGGAATCGCGTGAATCTCCGCGTTTCATTTTTCGGATAAATTTTTCTTTTCCCGTTCGGTTCACTTCTGCAAATGATTTTTAAGTAACGTAAAACGAATGTACTTTTTGTGGGGGGAGAGTCGCTTACTTAAATTTTCGTCCGACCCGAAAGTGAGTCTTGGGCTTTCTGGTCCTTTTTAGTGGACTACGTGTATGTCCCCACGGAAGCCTTTTGCTCCCCCCCCCCCCTTACGAGGGGAAAGGGGGGGCGTCCCCCCTCGTCCACGGCGGGGGGGCGCTCCTTTTACGCCTCTTGGTCGCCCAAAAACCCCGCTTGTATCCCCCGGAGGTAGGGTACCCGTCGCGGGGAGGAAGCTGAAAAAAAAGAAAAAAAAAACGCTAAGAAAAGAAAAGACCACCAAAAGAAAATTTTTTGAAAAGAAATTCAAATTTTTATTATTTATTTCGTTTTATTTTAAATTTTTATTATTTTTACTTTTTTACTTTTTTACACTGAAATTTTATGAATTTACGTATGAAACATTGTGCACGATAGTTTTTTTTTTAATTTTTTTTTTTTTTTTTTTTTTTTTACTTGTTTTTTCATAGAAGTTTATTGATTTTAAAAAACTTTAAAAATCCCCTTTACTTCAAAAGGGGTTTTTTTAATACTTAGGAACTTTTTATTTGAAATTTTTTGGGAAAACAAAAACTTATTTTCGCGGGCCGAGTGCAAGGAAAAGTCCCGGCTTTCAACAAAGTCTAGTTGGGTTTCCCACCCAGTGATAGATTTTTGTGGTTGTGGTGCCCAGGTTAGTGATTAAGTTAATTTTACGTGAGAAAGGTGATTCTTTTTTTTTTTAATGTTTTGGGCTTTGGTTTTACTGTGTTTTATGTCTGTTTTTCTTTTTTTTTTTTTTTTTATTTTTTTCTATGTTTGTTTTAAAAGCTTCGATTTTTGGGGTTTTAAAAGAAAATAGTAATTTTAAATACCTTTTGAAACCCCGACTGTATTTAAAAAAAGGGGGTGAAAAAAACCCAAACTTATTTATTTTTGTTTAAAAGCCCCAAACAAAAAAAAAGTTGTGAACATTGTAACCCTTCCTGGGATTTAAACCCCTTTCATTGGTCATTTTTGGAAATGTTCCCAACCCCCAAAATTAGAAATAGTCTTTTAAATTCTCGGGGCCCCTAGTCTTTTATATGTTTTTTTGTTTTTTCTTAAAAGAAGTAAACAAAATTAAATGGTTTTTAAAGGCCCCTAAATTTAAAATAGCTTTTTGTTTTAAAAACCCTTTGGAGAAAAATGGGAGAAGCCCTTTTAAAATGAGGGACGTTGAAAGAAAAAAAGGTCCTACCTTCGGTTTGGGCTTTCTTTTTTTCAGGTAAGTCCCCGGTCGAAAAAGATTGGAAGATGTTTTCACATGGAGTTTTGTAAAATTTATTAAACCCGGGGCCGCTACTGAAAGGGGCCATATTAAAAAGGGGGGAAATTACTATAAAATTTTAATAATCTCCTTTGGGAAATCTGTAACAAAAAAAAACAGGAGAGCCCGAAAAAGGGATTTAATTCCCCCATTGGAAGAATTAAAAGGGGGAAAAGGGGGGATGAAAGGATTGAGACTTTCTTTTTTTCTCTCTTTAAATTTTTTCTTTTTTTCTTTTTTTTTTGTCCAAAACCAAGGCAAAATTTCCCCCCCCTCCGGGGAAAGAGTTGTAAAAAGGGTTGAGAATTGGTAGATTGAAACCATTTAGGCGACGCTAAAATCGGAGTGAGATCGGAATTGATCTTCTTTTAAGGTCGCGGGGGGAATTTATAAATTTTCTAAAGTCGTTTGGGGGGCTTTTTTTATATTAAAATAACATTATAATGGGAAATAATGGGGGGGGGAAAAGGGAGAACGGATGTTAGCAATGTATAAAAATGCACTTTTTCAGGGTGCATATATTTTTGGCACAAATTTTTATGCAAATTGGCTTTTAAATTTGGGGGCCTTTAAAACGGGCTTATTATTTTTTCGTTTAGCTTCCTTGAAGAAACTAAAACATATGGAAATTGCATAAGCATAGTTTTCCCAATTTGACCCCTTTTAGCTTCACATTTTTGACTTTTGGGAACGAAACAAAAATGTTTTAAAAAAGTTAGACTTAGGACCCCCCGGTTTTAGTGTTTTAAATTCGAATTAATAGGTTTTGGGGTTTTTTCATAGTGCTTAAAGTCCACGTCCCTCACCTTTGAGCGAAATTAAATGTAGAAAGTCTAAATGTATAAAGATGTAAAGACTGAACCAAACATACCAGTAACCAGTCTCAGTAGACATGTGTAGTGCAGAAAACCGGAGATAATCAAAATAATAATGAAAAAGAAGCATAACCATGAAAACAATAACAATAATGATAAGAGCAATGTAAATTACTGATGATGACGATGATGATTAATATAAGAGCAGTGATAATACAAATAATGAAACGAATACTATCAAAACACAGGGACTAGTGACTGATGATACTAATATTTTCAAAGAGAGGAGAGAGTGAGAGTGGGGGAGTGAGAATGAGGTGAGTGGTGAGGGAGGAGGTTTTGTGGGAGAGAGAGGAGAGAGAAGAGAGAGAGGGGAGAGAGAGAGGAGGGGAGAGAGGAGAGAGAGCGGGGAGAGAAGGGGGAAGTTTGGGGGAGAGGAGAGGAAG
>NC_051389.1:48558128-48567347 GCF_015228065.2 Penaeus monodon
GTTGTCGTTTTTGTTGTTGTTATTGTTATAATTAATATTATTATTGTTATTATTATTGTTATTATTATCACTATTATTATTATTATTATTATTATTATTATAATAATAATAATAATAATAATAATAATAATAATAATAATAATTATTATTATCATTATTATTATTATCATTATTATCATCATCATCAGTATTATTTTTATTATTATTGTTATCATTATCATATTATTATTATCATTATTGTTATTATTAGCATCATTATCATTTTTCTGGTTATACCTTACTGAAGCGATGGGAAGATTATCATCAACTTTTTTTTTCTCTCTTGTTCTCTCTCTTAAATGATCACTTTCCGAAATCATTAATCAAAATAACTCTATTTTGATGATGTTCTGATCAACTTCTCTCATTCGTAATCTAAAAAGCTCGAGATATAAAGGGGATAAAATCATGTCACATTCTGAGAAAAAGTTTAGTTCATACTATTTGATATGGTGAACATGTTACGCGTTTTTGCGTTTTTTCTTTTCGCACTTTCGTTCCTCTGTTTCTGTGTCGTAAAAAATGTATAGCACAATGCTGCTTTCATATGTGTGGGTCACCGGGTAAAATGATTATCTGGTTTTGTTTGTTTGTTTTTTTTTGAGTGAGGTGAGGGGGTGTGGGAGCAATAAAAGAAAGGCATATTCCTGGTTAATCACTGAGGCATTATTCACTTATTATCCAAATGCACACCGAGCAACTGAGTTTTGCTGTATGTCAGTTAAAGTTCTTCCATTGTTGGTAGCAGAAATTTTCATTATATTTGAAAGCCTTTAAAAAAATATATTATATATAAAATATAATATTATATATATATATAATATTATATATATATATTTTTTTTTTTTTTTTTTTTTTTTTTTTTTTTTTTTTTTTTTTTTTTTACATAAAGGGGGTACTACTTATTACGTATAACTGTAAGCTAAAAAGGGGAAAATGGCATTTTTTTTATATTATCGATTTACCCATGTGAAAACAATGGAAGTTTTTTCATTAAAATGTGAAAATATTCTATTTATTTCGCAATAACCATGAGCTAAAACTTTTTCAATTCTATCGGAGGTCGGGGAAACCCCTTGAAAAACTCAATAAAAGGTTTATGTTAATTTGAATTGGTATAAATAAATTCCAGGTTACTCCCCCACGGTGTTTTTTTTTTTGGGCCTTTTGAAAAGTGTAAAAAGAAAAGGGAAAAATTTGTAAGCTTTTGATATTATTTTTTTAAGCGCCGTCTTTTGTTACGGTTTCTTTTTTAGTTGTATTTATTTTGTCAGTGTAATAAAGATTAGAGACAAAAATTTCCTACAATTTCGAGAATGAGAAACCCCGAAAAACAAGGCCTTTGTTAGCAGAATCATAGCCCTTTTCATAAAAACGATTTTAGCAAATGCAATCCTTATAGATTTTAAATTTAATGACGTTTTGCCATAGTTTGACAATCACCATTTTAACAAACCGAATGAGCACTTTGTTTGAAACCCGCTATGGCCATATTTACCGTCAAACTATGGGGTTCTCCGGGTCCCGTGAAAGATTGTCGGGAAAATACCAGAAAAAAAAGAAAAATTTCAAAATTTCCAGGGAAAATTCTCTTAATGGGCATTGTTGGGTATATCATTTTGGCTAGATTAGATACATATTTTTCCCCTTTTTTTTCCTTTTTTTTTTTTGAAGATATAAGGGGGGTGGGGGGGGGTAGGGAAGTGGGGACGTTCGCTAGAGGGGGGTTTTAATACACATTTTAAGATCCAGACTATGACCAGTGTTTGTATAGAAGACCTTTCAAAGGTAGGGTACGGGGGAAAAATTTAAATTAGAGAAAAGGGGTTTTTGGAAGTAAAATCGTGGGAAACGTTATAATAGCGCCCATACCACTAAATAAAATTAGTTGACTACAAAAAAAAAAAAAAAATGATCGACGGGGTAAATTATAGCAACAGAAATAGGATAATGAAAACTGTTTTTTGAAAATTAGGGGCAATGTTTAATTGGGCAAGAGGAATGATGAGAAAAAGTGTTTTTGTGATGAAAAAAGAATGAGAAAATTTTGAAGGTAAAAATATTCTAACAAAAAATTGTGATGATGACGAAATGAGGAATGATAAGAAAAAAATTGAATGAAAATGTAAAGAAAATGATAATTAAGAAAAAAAAATGAAGATGAATGGTTATAAAGAAAAAGAAAAAAAAAAAGGAAAAAAAATTTTTTTATAACAATCAAAAAATAAAAGGGAAAAATAAAAGAGATAAAATTAGAAACAGTTGGTGAAAAACAGAATAATTGCAAATAGAACAAGATTTTAAAGCATACAAAAAAAATATTAAAAAACAAAAGGAGGTTTATACAGCTTACGGGTCTCATTGCCACTATGATGAGCTTCTTTCCCCCCGTAAAAGATAGATAGATAATGAAGATAAATAGATAGAAAAAAAGATGACCCCTTCCGGATCTCATATTTACTCTGGGGTGAGTTTTCACTTCCCTTAAAAGGACAGAAGACAGACAGATAGATAGACAGTTAGATAAATAGATCGATTCATCGGGGGGTCTCTTTTTCCTTTACACAAAGTTCATTTCCCGACCCAAACACACACACACACACAAACATAAATTATATAATTATATTATATATAATATATTATAAAATATAATATTATTATTATAATTATATATATATATAATATTATTATATATATTACCAAAAAATTACCATCTCTCTCTCTCTCTTTTTGAGGTCGACTTTGTAGAAATTGTTGTTATAAAGCAACTTTTGATTCGTGTATGCTTTTATTGCATCGGTTACTTGAAGTTTTCCGTAAAATAAAAAAAAATCGAATTTAAAAAAAGAACGAAGAAGTATAACATGAAAATAAAAAACACATGACAGAAAAAACAAAAAAATGGAGGAGAAAGAATACAAAGAAAGTAAGAAAAAAGGAAAAAAAAAAAAAAAGTATATATATTATATATATAATATATTATATATATATATTATATATATATATAATTATTATATATGATCCCCGATAAAAGCAATAAAAGCAAAAAAAGGCCTTCGGATATTTGTGTTTTCTTGTACTTCCCTTCTTTGTTTTCTCGTGTACACTCACGGCACAGACACACACACACGTAACGAAAAAAAATTTAAATATATATATTATATAATAATATATATATATAATTATACCCAACATATTATAATATTATATAAATATATATATATATATTATATACATATAATATATAATTATATATATATATATATATATAATATTTTAATTAAAGAGAGAGAGAGAGAGGGGAGAAAAGAGAGAGTGAGAGAGAGCGAAACTGCAATTTTAGGCGCAACCTTTTTTCCCCTGTGGAAACAGATTTTCCCCAAATTAAAAACATAGGGTGATGCCTGATTTTTTATTTTTTTTTTTTTTAACGGACTTTAATCGTTACTTAATTTTCATCTTGACCGATATAGCATAAAAAAAAAAAAAAAAAAAAAAAAAACAGTCGCTGAAAAGCAACAAAAAAATCCTTTAAGGTTTCAAGGCTCCCGTCTTTTTGTCGAGAGCAGATAAAAATTCCATTTGCGTAGAAAAGACAATAGACCGCCTAATGGGGGGTCATGCAACCTGGGGGGATTGGCGGTTAATTTTCCCCGAAAACCCGAGGGGGGGAGACTTGGGTGGGTGACTGCATGAGGTCTGATATGATTTAAGTTCAAGCCTTGGGAATTTTATTTTGGTTTTTGTTTGATTTTTTTTTTTTAAAATCCTAAAAGCAAAATAGCCAAGTCAGGCTATGCCCCACCCTACGTTATATTTTTTTTTTCAATAAAAACCCCAAGCGCACCCCGCATGATCAAATATTTTAATGCGCAATTCGGCGATAAAAAATGTCGAAAAATTTCCTTCAAAACAACTCACCTTCTCACCAATACTTTAAACGTCCTTTAAAGTTAAAAGTTTTGGTTTTGTTTATTCAGGAAAAAAAGACTACAAAAGTGGCGGAGTCCGTTTCCTTAATCAAATTTTTCCGAAATCCCCAAAATTGGGGATATCTGTAATTATTTTTTGATAGGGCAACCGCAGTGGAAAATTTCAAAATGCATGGAATTTCAAATAAGAGGTTCTCTTTCAAAAAAACAAAAAAATTTTTCTAGAATAAAGTCACAAAAAAATAAAGACAGATGTTTATGTTAGAAGAGTTGAAAAGGCCCCAAAATATCATTTCCTTTTAAAACAATTCATGGGCATTTTTAATTAGTAAAATGCCTTTTAAACTATTTGAAAAAAACAGGTAAGGGGTGCGGGAAATTTTATTTTCAAGATTGTTCGGTAAGCGAGCGAGGAAATAGTTTTAAAATAGTATCGTAGTGTACTATCACGATTTTGGAAGCGTTTTTGGGAAAAGATAGCAGTGTTACAGTAATGAAAATGAGGTAGTGAATACTAGTTTTTCCAGGGCGTTTTTATAGCAATGAATGCACACGAATAATAAAGAGTATATTCGCTGTTTGAAAGGCAAATGACGGTTCAAAACTAAAGAACCCAACCCAAGTGAATTTTCGAGGTTTAACGAGTGTAGGTGTATTGTTGCCAGATATGGTATTGTTAAAAGGTATTATACAAGTAGCAATTATTGCATGGAAACTAAATATATACCGTACAAAAAAAGGCGCTTTAGATAAATAAAAAAAAAAGGTTTTCAGCCATTAAGGAAGGAAAATTGTTTGTGTGTGTTGTGGTGATGGCACCCCTGGTAAACTGTGTTTCATCACTTTTTTTAAAAAAAAAAAAGTGAAAAGGGGAAAAAAAGGGGGGAAAAAACATTGTACGACTACCAACACCAGCTTTAAATTAAGAAATGGGCCCCTATACCTATCATAAGGGCAGCAGAAAAAAAAAAAAAAAAAAAAAAAAATAATAATATTTATATAATATATTATATATATATATATATATTAATTATTTATATATAAATTTTTGTTTTTTAAAAAACACACACACACACACACACACACACCCACACAATTTATATATATAATATAATATATAATATTATATATTAAATATTTGGTGTGTGTGTGTGTGTGTGTGGTTCTTTTTTTTTTTTTCTTTTATACTTAGCTTCCCTTTTTTTGTTTTAAAAAATGACAAAACTCTAGGAAGAAAATTCCCCATTTACAAGCCCTTACCAAAAAATCTTTCTAAAAATTTCTCAAGCATTCCAGTTTACCCAAAGGGAAAACTGCCAACTTCCAGGGAATATTTTTTTTCCTTATTTATTAATTTTTTCAGTTTTATATATTTCCTTTTTATTCATTTTTCAAGCAGTTTAAACTTTAGTTTAAACCACCCCAAACACACACCCAAAAACCACACCACACACCCCACACACACAAAACACACAACACACACAAAACACACCACACACTCCAATCCCCCACTACCCACCTCCATGTACGCACGCACCACGCACACACACACCTACACTACTGCACATAAATATATAATAATATATATTAATATATATGTATGTACACACACAAAAACACACACCAACACCCACAACACCCCACACACAAAAATAAAATTTAAAATAAAAAATATATAATATATTATAAAATTTTATATATATATAAAAAACGTAATATATGTATTTATATAAAACTATATTTGAATATAGAGAGAGAGGGGGAATGACAAAATTAGTGACAAAGAGAGGCAGACAGAAACCAAGGTGAGAGAGAAAAAGCGACGGGAAAACAGAGACAGGACACAGAGACAAGAAGAGAGAAAAAAAAAAGGCAAAAAGGGAAAAAAAAACAGAACGAGGAATTAGTGACAAAGAGAGGCAGGGAAGGGCAGCCACAGAACTGAGAGGTGGGAGGAAATGAAGATACATACTTTTTTATCTAATATTATGTTATTTGTTTATTGTTATTTAACGAGTATTATAAAAAAAAAATAGAAAATCCGTGGCAAGGTCTGTGTTTTTTGAATGTAATACTGTTGGCAATACCATATTCGATATAAAATCTACGGAAAAAGAATTATAGTTTTTTTAACCCTGTTAATATGAACGTAGAATATCTGTATCAAAATTCCTTTTTGCAAATTTGTTCTTTCATATTTTGATTAGTGAATAAATGATAAGAATGGATATTTTCTAATTTCAGATATTTTACAGCCTGGACAAATTTTGATATTAGTTGATATTGCAAAATATATATTTCACTCTTTAAGAAAGGGTAATTGCATAGTTCATTAAAGTTTACAAGAAGGGGTTTAAAAGGGAAATAAGATTTAGTGAAGCTAAATGAATGAAAAATTACGCTCCGCAACCCCCGTTAAAAAGGAGGTTGGGGCATGCAGTCTTTAACCCGATGCAAATCCCCTGTAGATAAAAGAGAACAAAACAGGGGCCCAAAAAAATGAAATTCGATATCGGACGAACTTCTTTTAAAAAAAAAAAATAAATACTGCGGGGGCATTTGTTTGGGCAGATCGGATGTTAAAATTAGGGCAAGGACAGAATATTCGAAAACCCAGGAGTGGATGGGGATTTGGCCGGCGCGTGGACGAGAGGAGATAAACCGGTCATTTTTGCTCGAAGTTTGAACGCCGCTGCTTTGGATATATTCGATCACGTAGAAGGTCGGTCGTAAAGGTGTAAAGGAAAATATTCCCTTCCCCCGTTTTCGTCGTTTGCGATTTGTCTTTGTGTCGTATCATCAAAAGGGTCCGTTTTACTCGCCGAATTCTCTGTTTTCGCCTCGCCTCTTGTGATTCCCATTTTCCTTCCCCCCTTTTTTTTTCCCACTTCCAAAATATTTAATACGAGTGCACGCGCCCGTCTGCCCCTTTTCCGCTCTCCCCCTCCTTTTTTTGGTTGGTGGGGGGTGTGCCCGAGGCCTTTCGTGCCACATGAGATGGCCGGCGGAGGAGTAAGTCTAGTGGTTCGCTGGACGTCGGGGGGCAGCACCGTGTCCCCCTCCTGCCAGTTTTACTTGGGTGGGACCCTCTTCCACGGTGATTCTGGCGGACGGGCAAAAACTGGCCGGGGGCGGGGGAGCGAGAACAAGGAGTCTGGGCGGCGGGAAAAAAAAAAAAGAAAAAAAAAACAAAAAAAAGAAAAAAAAAAAAAAAAAAAAAAAAAAAAGCGAAAAAAAAAAAAAAAAAAAAGAAAAAAAAAAAAAAAAAAAAAAAAAAGTTTTTTTCCCATCCCCACTTTTTCCCCGGGATAAATTTCCAGAAAATTTGGGACCGAAGAACTTTGGCGTGGAGGAACAACAAGAGCGGCCCTTCCAGGAACTCTTTCATGTCCCCTCTTCAGCAAGGTAAGGGGACTGTAGCCCGTAGTCGTAACCCGTCTTGATTGGGACAAACGTTTTAAAATAAGGTTAGGGAAGAAAACGTTGGATCTGAGCAGCACTTGTTTACTATGTTTTCCGTTCTGGTGCGAAAACAGAAAGGGGAAAGTAAAAAAAAATGCGAAATATAAAAAATTTCTTTTACGCTTTTAAAATTAAAAGGAAAAGTCACATGAAAGAGTAAAATTTTTAATTTTTCACAAATTAGATCAACATTACCCCGTTCCAGCTTCCCAAGAGTAATCAGCAAGGCATTGTTTCATTTTACTAACGTTTATTTTTTGCTGCTTTCGTTTACTTTGGAAATAAATGTTTCATTTTTGTCAATGTTATAAACGTGATGAATATGACATTTGACCCCGATTCAACATCCAAATTGGAGAAATATTTTGAATTGCAAACAGTTTAAGGAAAAGAGGAAAAAAAAAAAAAGAAACGAAACAAAAACAAAAAAACAAAAAGAAAGGGGCAACTACTCATTTCGAAAAAAAGGATTCCACCCCCATCTTTTTGAGATTTAAAAGAACTTCCCGTTGTCGGGGGGTTTTGATGCAGTTTTATTTTTACTTTTCCCTTCTTTGGGGGTATTAGTAATCGATGAACATTTAGTTTTTTCGGGGAAAGAAAACAACTTTTTTTAAAAGCTTTTAACGGAGATCTTGATGTAGAACAGATGCTCTTGAAAGATGAAACCCTTTATTGATAGATTATATTTCCAAATAGCAAAGTTGTTTCGTAGAATTAATTTAATTTTTCCCTTTCCCCTAAGGTGTTTCAAAAGTTCAAAGAGTTAACCCCCCCCCCCCTCAAGCAATACAGTAAATCAAGAAGTAAAATATAAAATGTTTTGTCTTCTAGTATGTTTTTATTTTATTTTTTTTGTTTTCGTTCTTTGTATTTTTTAGACCTCGAAAAATAATCCTTTTTCACAAAGCAAGGAGATGATTTACTGTAACGCCATCGAAAATTTTTTTTGCCGCAATACCAAAAAAAAGTTCTATTTAAAAAGGTAAAAATGCAAGAACAGAGACTGGCCCCCCTTTACGGTTTATTTTAAGGGGAATCGTAAAAAGGCAGTCATTTCCCCCCCTATAACAGAAAAATAAGGGGTGACAAAATCCCGCCCTTGCAAATTCCGCCTCTGTCTGGGCTTAATCTGTTCCGTTGGCGAATTTACATAGCCAGATTTTGAGACGGCGAGAGATCTTCCAGCCGCTTGCGAATAGCCCTTAAATTTTTCATGGCACTAATCTCGTTGACCATAATGAAAAGCAATTTAGAGACGTTTCGTCGTTGTTTTACGGCCCCTTTTTCAACAACAATTTTAATTTTGGCGCGGATTAAAAAAAAAAGGGGGATGGGGGGAGGTTTGCTCTAAAGACTAATTGCCTTGGAATGGTACCCCTACGAAAGCGTCAGCCGAAAAAAGTTGTATAAAACCCCTTTAACAAAGTCTTTCCTTTTTTCCTTTAGGGAATACGGTCGTTGGAAGATCAAACGCAGACGGGGTACACAAAGGCGAAAATCCTGGACATTAAAGGCCGGGGCCCCCGTGCCGTAATTTCTCTCTTCGTTATGCTCTTTTGATCATGAATTTTTGTGTTTTTTCCCTTCTCTCCTCCCCCCTCTTCATTTCGAAAACGAGGGGAAAGTTTTTCGACTCCAATATTTAACTTTGTATCAGAGGCCCCAAAGGTCGCTTGGTTCCTAACGTTAACCAATTAACCCTTTAAAAAAAAGGGGGAAAAGGGAAAAAGAAAAAAAAAAAGGTTTTTTTTTTTTTTCTTTTTAAAAAATGGGGCCGAAACAA